>NW_028281753.1:0-66622 GCF_059751285.1 Brachycentrus maculatus | reverse complement strand
TGATTGGTCACGTAAGCGGTAATGTCCGTCATTTGGGCTTCTCACTTTCTTCTCCTGCCATTGTCGGAACTGAGATGATTGGTGAGAACATTCTAGAACGGTCCATTCACCAAACCAAAGCATTCCTAAACCATAGGGGTCGGCCTTCTCAGGCAACCGACCCTCAAACTGTGGATGGTATCTATACACCACTTCGTGCATTGTAATAATTTTAATATTTAAAGGCGGTAAAGTTTGCTTCGGTAAGTTTCGTAGCTTTCGGTAATCGTTTGACTTTGCTATTGAATCAGTTCGATGTGTGTTCAGAATGGAAGTCTTCAAACTTATCGGGTTTATTAATATTGTAATCAGTAGAGACTACAATAATATTCAATTATGTTTGAACGACCGTGAACTCTATCAAGAAAGAAAATTATAAAATAAATTATTCATAAACGTATGTATTTATCAATTACTTTTTTTTTTAAATAAATAACGAGATAACTTCTATGCCTGTATTTTTAATAAGATATCGCAAATAAGTGCTTATATCACTTTTTCAATTCATAATACTTCTTCAATAAATATGTATAATTTATCACAGAAATTAGAAATTTTGCTTATCTGCTAAATTGAAATATTAAAGTATAAAGGGTGTTCTCCCAAATTTACCATTCAGTATTCGACCGGCTGCGCGAGGAGCAGAATATGTATTGAAATTTTTTTTCAAGAATATGTATTGAATCTTTTTTTTTAAATAATTATTTTCCAAAAAGAGTAGTTTTTTTTACTCCTTACCTTTCAATAACTTGTTTCTTTACAAAACAATAAATTTATTTCAAAGATAAACTTATTTTTTCAATACAAAAACGGTTTTTTAAACAAATAATGCTATTACGTTAAATGCTACCAGGGTATAAAGAAAATTATGTTGCGGGTTACGATTATCCCGCCTTTGGTTTTTTTTTATGTAAAATTTTCAAATATAGATAGAAATATGCAATACGTAACCAAATTTAACGATTAATTTAGAAATATGCAATACGTAACAAAATAAAATAGAAAATCACAAAGTTAGTGCTTCATATATGAATAGAATAATAAATAAATAAATTAATAAAATAACGTTTAAAAAAAAGCTATTATTGCATTGCCATGTCTTTTATTGGATCACTTACACACACACACACACACACATATATATATATATATATATATATATATATATATATATATATATATATATATATATATATATATATATATATATATATATATATAAATATAAGTGATTTTTTCATTGCAATATTTATTCTATATTACCCTGGACTGGTACCTGAAGCGGAGGGCTGATCACCTTTCCTTCATGTGTAAACGATCAAGATAACACTGCGTTTATATGATGCAGTGCCCTGTGCACCATTGGGGTGCGGATAAGGGTTTTATTTATTATATATATATATATATATATATATATATATATATATATATATATATATATATATATATATATATATATATATATATATATATATATATATATATATATATTTATATATATATATATATATTTATATAAATATATATATATATATATATATATATATATATATATATATATATATATATATATATATATATATATATATATGTATATATATATATATTTATATATATATATATATATATATATATATATATACATATATATATATATATATATATATATATATATATATATATATATATATATATATATATATATATATATATATATATATATATATATATATATATATATATATATATATATATATATATATATATATCAATAATTTTGTAAGAAACGAGTGAATATTGAGAATCTCTGTTTTAGAGTATAAGTAACCTACACGGATTTCATTCAGTCTCGTGGCGGTGTCTTTGTCCATAATATTGGGACGGGATGGAAATATGGGATACAAAGTAACTGGAATATTGATAGAACATAACTGCTTTATGTTGGATCACTTCGTACCTAATACAAATACTCGTAGCTCTCCGCTGTGAAATCCCCCTGGACCGTCATTTCAACACACAACTGAGACGACCGGCTATTTAGAGATTATTTCAACCCACCTTTTAACCCTTAATGAGGCAGATCAGTGTATTAATTTAATTTTTTTTAAATATAAATACTATAAAACTAAGGGAAGTTTATTTAACATTTGTCGTATTAATAATACTTTAAATATAATTTCGTAGTAAAAATTTAATTTACTACGAAATTTTGTACTTATTCAAAACATTCTTCTTCATCTTACTGTTATTCATTTAGGACTGTGTACTGTTATTCCACGGTCCGCTCCTGGGAGGTGGAAGACCAGCTGTCTCTCCATCGTCTAGGACCTAGACTCTAGGTGGTCTTCATGGGGGTTTGTTACCTCTGATACTGCTGTCTGCTGCTATCCTCACCACTCGATCCGAACTTGCTCTTCCCACATGATTTCTTCAGAAACGTCTTCTTACTATTCTCCATAGCACAACATCTTCAACATCGCAGATTTTTCTTATTTCAGAGTTTCTTACTCTGTCGCGAAGTGTTTAGAACTCAATGACTTAAAACTGACGTGTAAAGACCGTAATTGCAATCTTGGTTATATTGATAACATGTGACGTCGGTCGTTTAAAATCTAAAAGGTTATAAGCCATGTAAATACCCTGACTTTCATGTTCTTCTATGTCTATGTTGAGATGTCAACAAATGTTTATCTATAATATGTTATTTATAAAAGTATAAACAATAATAAATTGTCCCAAAACCAAAAGGTTACATTTATATACATTATATATATATATATATATATATATATATATATATATATATATATATATATATATATATATATATATATATATATATATATATATATATATATATATATATATATATATAAATATATATGTAACCTTTTGGTTTTGGGACAATGCATTATGTAATTTCTTCAATGCAAAGTGTTGCTTATTAATGATTTATTGTATTTTCCAATAACATAAGATTTTACTATTTAAATATAAAATAAAATACTTGTATAAGACCACTTTTGAGTTGAGGTTATTAACTTAGACACGACTAGTTCCGAGAACTACAGAAGTTCTCGAAACTAGTGATGTTTACATTAAGAAATTCAAAAAATGGTCTTGTGCGGGTGATTTATTCATATATTTCAATCAAGTTATTCCACCACGTTAACGACTAATCAATATTTTATTCACGATCTAAAATAAGGTAAAATGTCTGCATGCAGTCTATTAATTAAACTTTTTTATAGTGTTTTCTTTATATAAAACTATTTGTGGTAGATTTTATTTATTCATATTATTTTTGACATCTCATCAAAGATGAAGAAGAATATGGAAGTCTGGGCATTTACGGGGTTGACGACCGTCATCGGCTGGTTTAAGTGATCACAATACACACGTGTAACATTCACCAATTCTACCCATTATTGACAACCACGTCACTCAAATTCTTGAAAGTTCTATATATATATATGAACCAATTTGGAAACTTTGTTCTTGAATCACTAGAACTTCACTAGAGACATCTATTGTTGTTATTTATTCGTTATAATTCAAATAAAAAAATATAAAACACGTGCAATAAAGGGTTAAGATAGTATCAACTAAATGTACACTTTGACAGCCAATTATATTTTCTTTAAATACGAATGTTATGAAACATGAAATTATGAGTATTTTTTTTTATCATTTAAAACTTAGAGGTGAAATAAAAAATATAAAAAAAACCCATTTTTTTGTGGAGTTAAATTTGTTACTTTTATAACGTGTGATACGAACATCGTGTATCAATAGAAATTCTCTCGTATGGTACGTATTTATGGTTAATTTAAAAATTATTCATGTTTGCTGGTAGAATTGTTTTGTTTTGGTAAACTGCGTCGTAATATTGTCGACCATTTTATTGTTTTTTTTTTTAAAGTAAACGATTTATAATACTTGTAGATACTATGTACATTGAAGAAACATTTACGGGTGTAATAAACATTTATCTCGGAATTTATTTTATTCGCGTTGTATTTTTGATTATTGCATTTAAATATTTTTTAAGCATGAAGTTGGAAAAACAAGGATGAAAGTAGACTGAATGCAGTCCAAATGCGTTCTCTCAGACGAATGTGCGGCAGAACAATGTATACCTAATAGATTTTTCAATGGTTATAAATATAAGGAAATAATGTACGACTGAGATAAGCATTATCGATAAAATCAAGAAAGGTATATTGAGATTTATGAGGCGAATGCGGTTGATAATAGAAGCCGAGGAAGACCGATGAAAACTTGGCAGGATCAAGTATTTCAAGTACTTGAAAGTGTTAAGGTCAGGAGTCGGATTGATCGGCGGGTATTTATGAAGAGATGCATGAATATGGAAGAGACGAATATTGTTTCCAAAGATTGATTGGTGTGACGTTCTATTCTCTCTGTCTACCCCTGCTGCGAAGCGGCATTAGCGTTAGTTAGATTTCCCTTTAACCCTTGTCCGCACCCAATGGTCCATAGAGCACTGCATCGTATAAACGCAGTTTTATCTCGTTACATAAATTCAAGAGTAAATATATATTAGAGTGTAAAATCACTCATATTGATTTTCACCCCCCTCCCTTGGAATCGAACCCGGGATCTCCAACATGGAAGCTAAACAAGCTAACCACGGAGGCAGACATAGTTTAGTATTAAATATTTATTTGGTAACTTTTTGATTACGTCAGCACATCCATATTACCTACTCTGTCAGGAACAGTGAACACATATTTCAAAAATTTCATGATCTTCGTGCATATAGATTTTCGTGTGTATTACGGCCATAATTATAACCCTTTGTGTGGTTAATTAATGCCGGGCTCTATTTATAAGCAGCAGATGAAGCGCGGCCATTTTGTACTAGTATGTATGTATGTATGTATGTATAGTGGCCAAGTGCATTCTGTGAGTTTTATAGCAAAACAAAACCGTTGGAATGACATTTCAAAACATGCTAGCCTTTATTGCTAATTGAAATGCAACCAATATTGTTTTGTGAACATGCTTATGGAGTTTGATTCATGTTATATATCCAAATGATTACAAACATTGTATCATATGTAACTTTTAATTGACGTGTTGATATTTTAACACTTTTGATATGTATTTTATTATGACTAAAAAACTATGTGGAACTCAACAAAAAAATATATTTGAAAACTAAATACAGTACTATGTGTGTTCTTAAGCCCTTACTCGCAATAATACACAAAATTCAGTAAGCGTCCGGCTGCGCTGAGAACCGTATAACATTTCACCCCCAATTTTTTTTATCCATACTGATTTTCTTTTTAGAATACATGCATATTGTAAACATATATTTTTTTAATATATATATATATTTTTTAACTCTTTTCTATTCAAAACCAAATATTAAATTTGAAGAAAAACTATTTTTTCTGCACAAAAACATTATTTAAAAAAAAAAAATTCATCAAATTTTATTTTGGTTTAGAGAAAAATTAGTTGCGATTTATCGTACATTCATTTTTTTTAATATTTGGGTTATAAAAACTATGAACTTATCGACAACAACAACAAAAAATTGACGGTTAGCTGGGCTTGGGAAAAATTCTGTTGTGAATGTTGGCTCGTACTGGTATGCAACCCTGAGTACGCGAATCATTGCTGCTATTTTCCTTTTCCTCTTCTACACTACATATCGATCTTCCTCTACTTTCTCTCCTATACTACATACCATTCCATCTCCATTTCCTTTTCCATATAATTGGAGCGCCCATCATTCTTTGCTGATTGAGAATAATCGGAGGTTATGTATGAAGAGACGCATGAATATAGAAGAGGCGAAGAATATTTAGAATGACAGAGTGGTGTGGCTTTCCACCCTCTCTGTCTACCTCTGCTGGAAAATGGCATGATGTCTAGTTTGTAGTCAAACTTTTAAAATTTATTGCAAATTTTGTGTATGAGCGTTAATTAATATCTGTAGGTACATACTTACAGACGTAAAAATAATGAAACAAAAATGTATTCCAATTAATTGAGTAAGAAATAATTTGCATCGTTCAAATGTTCATTTTCGCTTTATAAATACTAGGTTATTAGTTTCTATACATAAAAAAAATAAACTAGTTAATGTTGGAATCGGTTTTTGTACGACAAAAGCATAAAATTAATTGTTCTCTTAATTGATTAATTTTACAGTCATTTGATAAAGTGGTCCCCATAATGTTGTGTTCTTATTTCAGACGGCCATAAAATGGCAGCACTGATTTTCAACAAAGAAAAGCGCGGGAAAGCATCAGACGCTTGTCGCCGCCGTCGGTCGGGCGCGCTCGGCAAACTTCGGCAGACTCCGGCGGCAGAGACGCGAGGTCTGATAACTGGGTAGGTACTCTGCGGGTAGGTAGGTACCTATTATTGTCAGCTGGCGGTCAGCTGTGCGCGCAGATAAAATATTTAAAATATCGCGCGCGTGTCGTACAGGTATGAACACACTAATACCGATACGCTTTTCAAATAATCTATGGTAGATAGAGCGCCGTGATGGAATATTCGAATCTATGACTTTCGAGAATGAAATAATTGTACTTTTTTCACGAATATCGCAACAAAATAATTATTTTTAACTAACTATTACGCTGTTTCCCGCAGTGGTAGGCAGAGAGAATAGAACGCCACACCAATCTGTCTTTACAAGCAATCTTCACCTCTTCCAAATCACGCATCTTCTCATACGTACCCGACGATTATGCCGCCTCCTGACATGACCACTATCATTTATGTATTAGAAATACTTGATCATGTCAAGTTTTCCTCGGTTTTCCTTTACTTCTATTGACTCCTGACTTGACTACTTAGTTTAACACACTTTCAAGTATTATTGTTCCTTGTTATCTTAATATCTTTCCCTGTATGTTAATAATAATTATTTTAGATGTAAAGATATATTTGTACTCATGTTATGTACGTATCTTTGATGTAAAAACAAAAAAAGCTAAACAATCAAACATTCCACATTTCATCTCGCGTTAACATATAATAAATAATAAACTACTTTTTGTAAGACTTTCAAAAATCAAATATGGATATAATTATCCTAAGCCAGTATGTGTAGATTTGTCAATTCTTTACAGGGATAGGACTGCATAGGATCGCTACTGACTTCAAAAAAAGTCAATCATGAACAAAATGGCTCTTTTCAATTCAATGATGAACATAATTTTGCATCACTTTTTTACGACGCCTAAGTTGGTTCACAACGTAATTATTAATTTTTGTAAAGTACACCGTAAATGGATAATAAGGATATGGAGTGAATGGACAGACCTTTTTGTAGATCTTCGGATTCCTCTAAGGAGAACTGTTACAAGCTGCGAACTCCACACTATAATGTTCCTCGTTTTTCGTCACAATAGCTTGGATTTTTAACTATTTAGATCTTTATTTTCAATTATTTTTATTTGATAAACTATATATTAGCGCGGATGTGTTTCAGATTTTATAATACCGTTTTAGCGAACTTCGATTAGCGATTTAAACACGTGTCCCGTACCAAAGTAAAGCGAGCACTGGGAAATTGCAACAACAAAAAAATGTTGCAATTTTCTTTTTCGGAATCTCATAAAATGTGCGAAAGGGAGAGGATAGAGTAAGAACGGAGAAAAGGAGACAGGGATAATAATCAATCTACGCTTAACACATTAAAAAATGGCCTAACCACTTTTCTTTGCTAATAATACTTACTACTTATTAACGAATGAACCTTTTTTTAAACTTTTATAGTGTATAAATGCATATTTCTTGGTTAATCGTTTTACCGAGGTACAAACAAATATTTCACATTTTAGGTGATATCGTTTAGAAATTTCCACACTGTAAATAATCAAAAATATTGACAGCACGATCGTGACTCGAGATTCGTTGTCGAAACAAAATACGGTAATTTAATGGTGCAAAGTGCCAACGATATTATATCGTGTTCATAGATAATAAATAAACTTTTCCATAAGAATTGGTCGGATCAATGGTAACTTGTAACAAATCCATGTGACAAAAATGGTACACTCCAAAAGGAAAAACCAAATGCGTTATCACACATAATATTTTATGCATATGAAGAATCGGGAAAGAAAAAAATGGGTGTAAATTTCCAATAAACAAAAAAAATTACGAACCACCACACCGCTTCTCTGCAAGGACAGGCAGAGTGAAAAGAACGCCACACCAATCTATCTTTGCAAACAATTGTCGCCTCATCCACATTCACGCATTTCCTCATACATGCCGGACGATTATTCCGAATTCTGACCTGACCGCTTTCAAGTACATATTTGACGTACATACTCAGGTATTTGACTTTTTTAAGTATTTGTCATGCCAAGTTTTTCTCGGTCTTCCTCTGCTCCCTTTTCGTTTTACATTCGCATCATAAATTTATTTTACCGTCCTCTTTTTACTTATTCTTTCCACGTGTCTAAACCATCTCAACACAGTTTTCTTAGTTTTTACCAATTCCAAGTATTTGAAAAACTTGATAATGCCATATTTTCCTCAGTTTTCCACTGCTTATATTACCAACCACATTATATCATTAATTTATTGTATATATAATATACATATTTAAATATGGGAGTCGAACACTGCAATATATCGTTCCGAACATTTTTAATTTGTTGCCGACGGATGTTAGAGGTCAAAATAAAATAAGGAACAAAGGCAAAATAAAGGAATGGGTAAATGATCAAGAGTTAATTTTATGAAAATTGTAAAATGTATATATTCTTAATTTTTCTCTCTTTTTGTATATTTGGTTAAAATGGTTAAAAAAATAAAATATGTATTCAAAAAGAACTCCACCGACAAGACACTTGGTGGCTTGGTGGGTCTCTGCAAAATGTTTTTTTTTTGTTAAATATGTTAAAAATTGTAATTTAAATAAATGTATACAATTTATGTTAATAATAAAAATAAAATAATTTACTAGTCATTTCATTTTTCCTAGTAATTTTGACCAAATATTAATAATTTAGTATAAACTTCTTTTTACATTCACATTTTTATCTCTTTTTAACAATAGCCTAATAAAATCCAGTGATGGAGATAGTTTGAAAATTCACATTATCCGTTTTCGCCAAAAATCCTTCAAATAGAATCAGTGGCGGCGAATTGGTTTTCGGTAAACTTAAAGGTTTTCCGAAATTTTCATTCGAATTTATACGCGAACGAAAACATTTTTCTACCCACGTAATATATTTTATTTATAAAATGTACCATCGGGCTTCTTTTATTACTTTAATTGAATAATATCAATCTCATGACGCAAGTTCTGAAAAAACTTCATAATTGAAAAGTTATTTTTTTATAAAAATACCGCTTTTTAATTAGTTTCATTTTGTTGCATTATTCTTCAACTTGAAGTCCTATAAGTTATTTCGTATTATAATGAACTTTATTTAATTGAAAGGCTGCGTGAACAAATTAATTAGTGCCGTTTTTTAATTAATTTCATTTAGTGTTTGTAAGAAAAGTTAAAAATAGGTCTTTGAAGTGAAATTTTGGAGGTGGCCATATGATAATCGATAATTAGATAAAATTTGTGAGTGAAATATCTAGAGCGCGTCACGTTTATTAGGGACATTTCGTTACATGAGAGAGAAGAAAGATATAAAGTAGAGAGAAAGAGAAAGAGAGCTATACATTCCGTCAGTACGGATGTGAAGCAAAAGACAGAGATGTTGACAGTAGGGAAAGATCCATGCTTGGTTTAAGTCTAAGAGATAAAATAAGAAATTAAGATATTAGGAGTAGAACCAGAATAGCGGATTTCATGGATCGCGTAGCAAGACTCAAGTGATAATGGACAGGACATGTTGCAAGACAAGATCCACAAGATGGACCCCTAATTTTAAAAAATGGAGACGTTGGAAGAAAAAAAAAGGCGACAGAAGACCTCAAAAAAGACGATCCGACGACATAGGCGCTATGGGGGGGGGGAGGTAAAAACTGGCTGCAAGTGGCAAAGATCGAATAAAATGGAAGGATATGAAGAGGCCTATATCCAGCAGTGCAGGACAGAAGGCTTAAAAGAAGAAGTATATCAATGATATTATGATGAAACCAAGGCCGGGTTTATAATCATAATATCTATCATTGATCGTTTCTGATGCTAAAGTCAAAACCTAATTTCAGATTCACAATCAAGACCTCGGAATTAGTGGACGCTTATCAAATGCTAAAAATACTATGTCATCCCGGTATCATTTATTTTCTAATTCGAATATTGTACAATATAAAACACAATTGAAAAACCTCACCATTGTGTATAGCACGTCAGCTGTTGTCCCGAACTACCGCGTATCTATATGTCCATATATCAAGGAATCCAGTGCAATATTAAGTAAAAGCAGCACTCCGTTCATAAAAAGGTAACAACTCTCAATACAAAAATTGACTGGGAAATGCTTACCTTTTGATAAACTTACTAACTCGGAGTAAAACTAGACTTATTGGGGACGGTCAGGTGTGCACTGCGAACCTGTTTGTGCCGAACGCGAATCCGAAGTTGGACGGAGATAACCGAAGCCTTACGGACACATGCAATTCGAAATATTATTGCATTGAGATGGAGATCATTATAAAACAAGCAAAACGTATGCACGGAGTAAAAAAAGACAATCATTTGTGTTATTAAAGTGAATAACAGTTTATAAAAATGAAACTTTTTATTTAACGGTTCAAATCTTGATTTGATAATAGTTTTTTCAAGACGCTCCGTTGCATTGTGCGGATTTTGTTGATAGAATTAAATGATGTATTTTTTGCCGGTATATAAAAAGGTAGGAACGTTGACCTTCCATATTAAAACGTGAGATAGTATTGCCAATGCATCTTTGCGCAGTGGTATTGCTGAATGAATATTTGGTATTTTACAACTTGTGTGCAAGTCGTCTTGGCAAAACATTTTAACTCATTATTGAAATGAAGCTCGCATGGTGGATTTTTTATTCGAAAAATAATTTATTGATGGTAAAAGTTAAGAAGCGAGTCCAAACGAAATGCCATTAGTTCAAAAGTACGACAGACAGCCACTCTATTTTTGAAAATTATATAATTGCGGATGTTTTAAATTTCGTTCAATGTGAGTGTAGGACTCTCGCTCGGATCGACAAATGTACAGCCGAGCTACGCCTCTATCTGCCTCTAACACAGCGCACGAGTCTAAATTTTGCTTCGATTGCATCGCGCGCCTGCCTTTCTACACACGTAACAAACGCGTAAAATTTTTTTTTGAAAAATAAAGATTTTAATTGGAAACAGAACGCGCAAAAGACGGTACGCAGTTGACAAAAATTTATGAGGCAATAGGACATAAAGATCAGATTTAGTCTTATTTAGAAAAAATATGACAAATCTTGATTGAGGTAAGACATTGAATCTATTGTGTCTATAGTATTGTTTTTAGGGATCAACCTTATTTATTTATTTTTACTAACTATACACATTCACTATCATTTTTAAGACAAATAAACTAAATATGCCATATATTCTTGTACATAATAGGAAAGGAGAATTTTCTTAGACAACTAATAAATATTTAAAAAAACACGCATGGTAGAGTGATGCTTTCTTTCCTCTACAGACTCTACACCATTGTTCCGTAAAGTGTGTGCCACGTGGTGTACCGTGGTGATTAGTTTGTCTGCCGTGGAAAAAAGTTGTTGAAAAACACTAACTAACTAACTAACTAACCATCACGCCGCTTTCCCACAGGGGTAGGCAGAGAGAATAGAGCGCCACACCACTCTGTCCTTGCAAACATTCTTCGCCTCTTCCACGTTCATGCATCTCCTCATACATACCCGCCGATTGTTACGACTCCTAACCTGACCACTTTCAAGTATTTGGCATACCTGATCGTGCCATGTTTTTCTCGGTCTTCCAATGCTTCTTTTCCCGCTGACATTCGCCTCTTAAATTTGTTTTACCGTTCTTTCCTCACTCATTCGTTCTACATGTCCAAACCATCTCAACACAAGATAACGCAATAATATAAATATGGACTAGTCAAGCAAATCGTAACGTTATCTTGGTCAACCAATAAAAAAACAAATGTGTACACTAGATATAATTCATGGTATATTGTACAGGTATAGGCAGTACAAGCATAAATTATTATTAGAAATCTCGATAAATATGTATTACTATTTCTTGAAATGTATTGTGACAGGCGTTTTAATGCATTCAGTATCACATAGCACCATATGTGATAATGATGCTGAATGCATTGAATCACGTGTAACAGTGAATTTTAAGAAATCGTGATATTTAACCAGTAAAATTTAAATTAAGGGTGGATAGAAATTATTACTACAGAGTGACTGTTGAATTTATTACTAGAAAATGGGTATCTTGTTAAATATAGCGAATTGTAATCAGTCGTCACATTGAAACAAGTTTAATAATAATTCTATAAAATAAATATCAAACTTTTTTTAAAACCACGATTAATTTTGGCACTTTTATTATAAATGGATACGTACATATCAATCAATGAAGATGACAAGGTGCTTGTCGAAACCGGATGGAAAAAGTACCAAAATAAAAGTCGTTAAAAACAAAGTTTGTTTTTTTTTTATTAAGATTTTAAAATGTACCACAAAAATTCAAGAAATCAATTATAATTCTTCAATTACAAGTGTGTCCAAATACTTGTTCACAAATCTGGACACACTCAAAATGTTGTAAATAGATTATCTGGTCAAATTATAAGCTTAATTAAAAAAATATAAAAATGATATTTTCTGGCGTTTCTCATGTGTGTGATTATAATCCAGGATTCGGACCTCACATACTGATAAAAGAGTTTTTGCTCAATAAAAAGCTTCTTTTTATCTCACCAATAGATGTCTCTAGTGAAGTTCTAGTGATTCAAGAACAATGATTCAAAATTGGTTGATATATATGTATAGAACTTCCAAGAATTTGAGCAGTGTGGTTGTCAATAATGGGTAGAATTGGTGAATATTACACGTGTGTAAAGTGATCACTTAAACCAGCCTATGACGGTCGTCAGCCCGGTAAATGCCCAGAATTTTGATCGCCGGTAATTTAGTAACGAAAATAATGATTTTAAATGCATGAGTGTAAAAACAATGGGGTAGGATCGAGTTCATATTTTTTTATGAATGGACTTTACGTTACAGATCCAAACTTGCAACACAGCATCACTAAGCAAACTGGCTCCTTAAAATTCGTGCGTGTCAAAGCTTCCAGAGATGATCATTGTAATGTAATCCAGTGTGCCTGCCCTAATATTTTCGGTCGAAATATAACATTTTGTTTTGCTATGCAAATTTTAATTCAGGTAGAGACCTCCTCCCAAAAAGCATGCTATGGATTTCAAACGATAGATTTATTCACTCCAGTACAAATTATTTTGTATTAACTGCAGTGTAGGAAAAAAACTACATATCGTAGTCATACAGGAGAAAGAGACCAAGTGTATTTTTTACAAAAACGTGATCATTGACAATTTGATATCCTACTAGCTTAATATTGCCCTGAAAAAATCCCAAAGGATTTTGAACTTTGAAGTATTATATATGGACTTAAAAATGACTAACTGTATTGATGTTTATTTTCTTGGCAAGCAAAAGTGACTTAAATGGCCCTCCTGAACATTTTACGTTTTGGTAGTTGGTCACTTTCTCCTGTACGACTACGATATACGTACATACATGGCTAAGAAAGTACACGTGGCGAATGTGAGCACTTGGATCAGATCAATCAGAAGCTAAAATCTGGTGGTGTCAAAAGTCGTAATCGGAAGGCATGTATGACTAGATGTATGGATGTGAAGAAAGCGAGGAGTGGATGTCAGGACAGAAGAGTGTGGCGTTCCATCCTCTCTGTCTACCCCTGCTGGGAAACGGCGTGATGGTAGAGTAGTAGTAGTAAGTAACTGCAGTGTACTTGTCCTATGTATGTGTAATATGTAAATACATTTTTAACAATGTTTCAATGTGAGAAAAAAAAATGTGAAAAATACATCACAAATACCTAGATCAATTATAAATTAATATTTCTAGAATTTATTTTGTACTCGGCGGGAATCGAACTCACGACGCCAGTTCCGCTGTCGAGCGTCTACCCAGCTGAGCCATGGCGCCTGTCCGATCATCTAATAGCCGCCTTAGAAGTTTCACTTCAAAAAGGCACCGGTTGTTGTACTCTTAATTATTCAAAAGTAATTTCTTAGGCACATGCGCATAACACATGTTAAGTATTGTTATTAAGTGGAGATTAAGTTGGTAAGTTGATATTACACCGGCACGATAATTATCCCTTTATACCACGTATTACTTAAATAACACGCTGTTTGTGTTGCAGATGTGTTGCCAGTTGCCAACAGCTGATGTCTTACCGGTTTCGCATGTAAGCAATCATTTATCGGGTGCAGGTTGGTTGATAGGACCAACGCAATATTTAATTGAGTTGATATAGAGAATATCGTAAACTATTTGGGTAAGGAAATTTTTTTTATTACCAGGTGTAGAAGGAAAGGCGCTCTTTTGCGAAACTGGCGTCGCGGGTTCGTTTCCCGTCAAATACAAAATAAATTCAAGAATGATTAGTTTTCAATATTTTAAGTATTTGTGATGTATTTTTCACATTTACCTTCTCTATCCTTACCATCCTACCTACAGACAAGCCTCTAAAAGTAGAGGCTTGTCTGAAATTAAGAGTAGAGGCTTGTCTGATTGCTTTAAAACATATTAAGGACTGATGAAAGTTTGGACACACTCAAAATGTTTTGAATACAACTGCTCAAATTATAAGATAATAAAATTGAAAATCATGTTTTCAGGCGTCTTTCAGTATGTACAAAAATATTTCAGGAATAATCTTCCATATGTACGTTTTCATAAGGGTCTCTCGATAAATAAATAAGTAACTCAACTAAACCACTGATACTGCCTAAAACTCGGTTAGAATTGCGGTTAATACCTGTTTTTTATTTATATAGAGTGATGTAAAAATTATAATTTAATAAAAAAAAATTAAATTAACGAAAATCTAATGAAAAGGAACCCCGTTAGAATCTACCATAAATTACATAAAAAAATATCGTGGGTACATTGTTTATAAACATAGTAATTGGTTTTAATTAATTGTTTTGGTTTTCACATGATTAATTGTACGTAAAAACACTACCACTTGAGTATTTTATTTATATTCAAAAAAATTCTAACCCTCATCCGCACCCAATGGTGCATAAGGCACTGCATCGTATAGAAGCAGTGTTATCTTGATCGTTGAATAAACGAAGGAAAGGTGATCAGCCTTCCGCTTCAGGTACCAGTCCAGGGTCATATTAAATAAATATTAGACTGCAAAATAACTAATATTTATTTTGACCCTCTTGGGAATCGAACCCGGGACCTCCAGCATGGTAGCCTAGCGCGCTAGCCACTACACTGTGGAGGTGGACTAAAATTAATAATATTTAAAATATTATATTCAAAATTTTTAGTTTATATTAAAACCCGTATATGGAAGCGTCAGAAACTTCCGAAACTAGTAGTTAAAAATAAATATAATACTTAAGTGGTAAAGAACACGTATTTTTATGTACAATTTTATTGGTTTTAATATGTTAAAAATATATTCAAAGACGAAAACGTAACTTTTGCTTGAAAACAAACACAAAAAAAATTGCTGTAAAAAACTTTTTTTTCTAACCCATGTGACACCAATGTCATCGACCCAACGTTAAACGGATGTCAGAAGTAGCGTCTACGTTCAATAATATTTATGTTTATATAATACGTACTTACGTACGTTTAACAAGCGTTTGTAGCAACACAATGTGTGACGTCTTGCTAATGTGCAACAATAATTTATTTATCACTTATAAAGCTGGCAGGCATTATAAATAAATAATTTTTATTTGCAACATTTTGAGTGTCCAAATACTTGTTCACAAATCTGGATTATCTCCAATTATAGGAGTTATTTTTCATATATTTTTTTTGACATCTCATCAAAGGTGGAGAATAATATGGAAGTCTGGGCATTTACGGGGCTGACGACCGTCATAAGCTGGTTTAAGTGAACACTTTACACACGTGTAACATCCACCAATTCTACCCATCATTGACAACCACACTACTAAAATTCTTGGAAGTTCTAATACATGTATATATAAGAACGAATGTTGAAACATTGTTTTTGAATCACTAGAACTTCACTAGAGACATCTATTGGTGAGATGAAAAAAAGTTTTTATTAAGCAGAAACTCTTTTATTAGTATATGAAGTCTGAATCCTGGATTATAATCATATACATGAGAAATGCCAGAAAATATCATTTTTATTATTTTAGCTTATAATTTGACCAGTTAATTTATTTACAACATTTAAAGTGTGTCCAAACGATGAGATGATGATTGATGAGATGTCAAAAAATAATATAAAAAATAACTCCTATAATGGAGACAATCCAGATTTGTGAACAAGTATTTGGACACACTCAAAATGTTGTATATAATATTTATAATGCTCGTCGAACGGACTGTCTAGATGTTAAGGTCGAGGATTCAATACCCCAATAAATAAATACAAAAAATAGTAGGTCTTACAGGATGTCCGCTCTAAATGCCGTACGTACGAAAGTATTTAAATTGTGGTTCAGGAAATCATTTATTGAGAACAAATATAAATTGAGGAAAGAATAAACGGTGTCTAGATAGTATTTAGTGCGTTTTTCAATTGAATCAGCCAATTCAATTCACCCGTGATTTGATTTGATTTTTATTTGTATTTCACAATATAATAACTACAAGTATAATTTTTTTATTATTTATAAATCCCATAAAGGCATGGCTTGTGTATGGGTATACGTTGTATTTTAGTTTATAATTAACGAAACTGAAATAATACAAAAGTTATCAAAAATATAAATAGATCAAAAATGCTAATATTAAATACAATATGAATTTGATTTTAACAGAAAAAAAAAAACAAAAATTAAAATGTAAAAAGTTGACAATAAGTGTAAGCTATATGAGTTACAAATTAAAAGAAGAAGCTTACATTTGTTTTTTAATGAATAATTTCAACAAAATCTTATTTGAAACAAATTTTTAGGTAAATTATTGGTGTCCATCATATATAGTCCTTATGAAATTATTGATTGTTGGTTTTTTGTTTTGGTTATTTTCTTGAAGTTTGGATTTTATTTTATAGGTGTTATCTTAAAATTTGATGGATCCAATTTCAATGGAAAATATTTTACGTTTAAAATGCGTAAGTATAGTAGGTTGTGTCGGAAATATAAGCAGATGTAGGCCTAAGAAAACGTGTTATAGCCAATATTTCAAGTACTTAGTGGTCAGGTCAAAAGACGGATTAATCGGCTGGTATGTATAAGTATATGCATGTATCCGGAAGAGGCGAATAATGTTTGCAATAGACAGTGGTGTGGCTTTCTATTCTCTTCGCCTACCTCAGCGGAGAAGCGTATTTTTGGTTTGTCTTTACACACAATCTTCGCTTCTTCCACATTCATGTATAGACGCCTAGGCCACACTACTCTGTCTTTGCAAACAATCCTCGCCTCTTCCGCGTTCATGCATTTCCTCATACATACCCGCCAAATATTAATAAATATTTAATAAATCGTAGTCGTGCAGGAGAAAGTGACCAACTGACAAAACGTAAAATGTTCAGGACGGCCATTTAAGTCACTTTTGCTTGGCAAGAAAATAAACACCAATGCAGTTAGTCATTTTTAACAAGTCAATATATTATCCTTCCAAGTTTAAAATCCTTTGGGATTTTTTCAGGGCAATATTAAGCTAGTAAGATATCAAATAGTCAATGATCACGTTTTTGTTAACAAATGCACTTGGTCACTTTCTCCTGTATGACTACGAAATATTTAATAAATATTTAATAAATATTTAATAAATATTTAATTAATATTTAATAAATATTTAATAAATATTTTTTAAATATATTAATTTGCTGTGAATAACCTTGCTAGTGAGTCGATCGTTTCACCCGAATTCTATGTCGGGTCCCGACGGTGCCTTTTAAAAAAGTGCGGATCTCAGAAGAAATCTGGATTTGAGGCAAAAAATGTGTTGCCGTATCTACCTGGGTCTAGTTTTATAGCTCACCTTTATTTTAAACTGTTGGAAGAGGAATGCATAGCGGAGTAAAGTAAAGTATAATCTCCTCAACACGAATGCAGAATATTTGGATCCACTGATCTGACGACATAACAATATAACTGTTCCGGCCGAGAGCATTGGGAGTGGAATTCACTTAGCTTTCGCTTTTGCGTCTGAGAATCTGGCTAGTAGTAAGCCTGTGATGTGGGTACATACTGGGTCTATCGTGATTTGCGATAAGTCGGTCACGAACAGGTCGTACAATCATATTCAGTAAAAAATATTGATAACTATGATTTTAAATACGGTAGTTTTAGTTGACATTAAATTGTTAGAACTCCTTATAAACTCATACATCTCTAGGTACTTAAGCGATACTTCTAAAGTTTTATTTTATTTATTTAAAGTAATTTATTTATATTTTTGTGTGTTATTTTAAAAAATAAAATACAATTCGGTAGATTTTAAAAAGTTGTTTCGGATTTTAACATTCAATACATAAAACATTAATTTTACAAGATATTTTTTTCGTTTTATATTTTATCAATATAAATATCACTTGGAAATTGCCACTATTTCTTAAAATCTATTATGACACGTGTTTCTATGTATTCCGCATCATTTTCAAACATCGTATGTGAAGCTAAGTCTAAATTTTACAGTTGTATGTCCTTGGGACTTTGAAGCTGTTTTCCAAGGATACTTATTTTACTAATGATTTCTTTTAAAGATTGTATTTACCTATCATATAAATTTGTCCACCTCTGTAGTGTAATGGTCAGCATGCTCGTCTACCGTACTGGAGGTCCCGAGCTCGATTCCCATTAAGGAGGGGGGATCAAATACATAAAAGCGATTTTTTCACTCTGATATTTAATTAATATTACCCTGGACTGATCACCTTTCCTTCATGTGTTGACGATCAAGATAACACTGCGTTTATATGATGCAGTGCCCTATGCACCATCGGGCATTTTAATAGATATAAACATATACATTAATATTCCATAATAAATTACGGAATTTTACAAAGAATGTCGTTTAAAGATAATTAAAAATAATCGATAATCCAAGAGTTAAAATAATTTAAAAACTTTGGTATGAAAATATTAATAAATAATAACATATGTAAACGAGTTCATTGGTTATGTATTGTATATACAATACATCGATAACCATCCTGCCAAATGTATGCATCCGTGCGACTTTCACGTGGAACGTGTGCCGAGAATGCCAAACGAGCCGAGCGCGTGTCCCGATGTGCATGTGTGGCGTCGATGTGGTGTGCGCACGGCGCGGAGTGGTGTGGGTGCGCTGCGAGTGTTGAGTGTGTTGTGTATTGTGATCCCGCCCAAGTCGCAGGGTAACAAAACCCTACCTGAGGAGCCAATGTCCCTCCAAGGGTCACCCGTTCGATGTAGACATTACAGGTACCCAGGGCTGACAGAAGGGACAATATCGACCACGTGGAAATTAGTCGAAATTTTAACAAGACGTTACGATAGAGTTGGTTCGTTGTTTTCATTTCATATTTCGCTCACTCCTTTCAACAACGTCATATATCAAAAAACTTGATTTTTCAGGAGATAGTTTTTAAAGTTTAAAAATATAATAAAATGTATTACAAATAAATATCAAGCCACTTATTGAACTTTTTACTCATCAGATCTTTTTAGGTAAACCCTGAATGTTTTTTCTCCATTTGAAAAATATTTAGTAAATTAAAAAAAAATTTAATTAAACAATACCTTTTCTTCAAAATGCAAAAACAACACTTTCTGCCCTGTAGCGGATAAATATTAAGTTAAAAATATTGCGGCATTTGCTGGGATATAGTACATTTTCTGGGCATTCCGAAAACATCTACAACTGAAAATTGACCATTTTTTATATATGACGTTGTTGAAAGGAGTGAGCGATTTGTCTTAAATTAAAAGGCTTGAAGAACTTCTTTTTCCGAATCAAGGAATTTGATCATTTCTTCTTTCTCTTTCTAACCCTTATCCGCACCCAATGGTGCATAGGGCACTGCATCTTATTGACACCGTGTACTCTTGAGTGTAAAATCACTTATATTTATTTTCACCCCTTCACTAGGAATCGAACCCGGGATCTCCGGCACTGTAGCTAAACAAGCTAACCATTACACCACGGAGACGGCTATTTCATCATACACATAATTACAAATTACAATAAAGTAGCCTTATCTTCACTGGATCGTAGAATCATGATTGTGGCAACCCTGTTTCGGAATATTATGGCATGCTAACCCACGCACTGCAACAACACAGGACATCAAAGGAGCGCCTACATTTGGAGAAGGAGATGTCAACCTTTTTAAGTTATTTATCACCCTTCGCGGAGCAAAATATTCTGAGACATTTTTTAGTATGCAAACTGGACTATAGTTTTTTTGGCATCTCAAGTGTGTTGTTCCATTTTATTTTCTGCAAAAGTTACAAAACATATATTTCAAGAGATTCGAGATTCTATGCAAAATTTGTATTACCGCCTTCACCTTCAAATACCTTAATTCAAATATGGAAAAATATAAACCCATACAGGAAAACATCTAATCTTCAAAATAGCAACATTAAATATATTTTTATTGTTTATACATATAATATTTCGAAACTTAAGAAAATACCATAGATTTAAAATCGAAATCGATAAAAAAAATCTAAAATGTATTTCAAATGTACAGCCATTGAACGATATTTTATCAGATAAGAAAAATATAATAACGATGATACTTACTATTAAATACAGGATTTTACTAGCAAAGCTAAGGTTTTTTCACTTTAATTGAAAAAAGATAAAAAGATATATTTTTTGCGGAACAGGTAAAAAACACCAAAATCAACGTCAGTCATATCGCTCACTCCTTTCAACAACGTCATATATAAAATAACTTGATTTTTCAGGGGATCGTTTTTAAAGTTTAAAAATATAATACAATGTATTAAAAATAAATATCAAGCCACTTATTGAACTTTTTACTGTACAACAGATATTTTTAGGTAAAACTTGAAGGTTTTTTCTCCATTTGAAAAATATTTAGTATATTTTAAAAAATAATTATACAATACCATTTCTTCAAAATGCAAAAAAAAAACTTTCTGCCCTGTAGCGGGTAAATATTAAGATAAAAATATGCCGCTTTTGCTGGGATATAGAAGATTTTTTGGGGATTCCGAAAACATGCACAACTGAAAATTGTCGGTTTTTGATGGATGGCGTTGTTGAAAGAAGTGAGCGATATATCTTTTATGATTTGAGTGTTTGAATCATGTAGTTAAATTAGGTTAGGTTAGAATAGTTAATGTGGGGTTGGATTTGATTTTGATAGGCATGGTTACAAATATACACGCGTGAAGATGTTTTTTTTTAAATGAATTACATTTATATTTTTAAATCACAAAATGTTATGGATCTCTGAACTCAAGAGTCAATGATTATTATTGCTGATGCTTTGTTTGAGGCACTAGTTTAAAAAAACGGCTTGAAGCGGCGCGCGGCAATTTCGTTTCCCAAAAGGTTAAGAAGGCTGTATGAATTAAGGTTCTAATGAAATTAACGAAACAAAATGTAGATTATTATACGAGACACAGGATACTCGTGTTCATGTGCCAGTCATATAAATTGTATTTAATTCTATTTTATACAAGATCGCCTATCTGGAGAAAGGGGACAATTTAAGAGATTCTCTGTTATTTAAGGACGGGTTTAAACGATTAATATGGTATATTTTAGTATTTATTTGGTTACATATTTTTCCTCTTATACTCAATCCCAATTTTTTCAAATTTACAATAATGTCCAGGAGCTATTTTTTAAAGATAAAAATGTGGATAATATTTATTTTTAAATCGAAAATGTTGACATTTATTTTAATATCTATGCCCAATTGATATGTTATATAAGTATGTATTGTTTAGTACAATAATTTAGTTTCTTTTATTTTTCGTTACCTACATCAAAAAATATCAAAATATTGTAAATTATTATGTTGATAGATATGGTTTTGTAGGTCATAATAAGTCCGGACCTATTATACATAAATATATTTATATATTTCTTTCACATACATTTATATTTCTAACCCTTACCCACGACTGTACCTACGAAAAATTAATAATTTTAGGATATTAATAAAATTTTAAACAAACAGACAAATCGCTCACTCTTTTCAAGAACGTCATAAATAAAAAAACTTGATTTTTCAGGAGAACGTTTTTAAGTTTAAAAATATAATAAAATGTATTAAAAATAAATATCAAGCCACTTATTGAACTTTTTATTGTGCAACAGATCTTTTTAGGTAAAACCTGGATGTTTTTTCTCCATTTGAAAAATATTTAGTATTATATTTTTTATAACAACATTTTCTGCCCTGTTGCGGGTATATATTAAGATAAAAATATGCCTCTTTTGCTGGGATATAGTACATTTTCTGGACATTTTGAAAACATGCACAACTCAAAATTGACGATTTTTGATTTATGACGTTCTTGAATGGAGTGAGCGAAATATGTTTTTTAATGAAAAAGAAATATTATGTGGATGTCCAAATGTGTATAGATTGGCATTGTTGTTCCGAGGTATTGAAATTATAAACGTGTAAAATCGGGGTATAAAACTGAGCCAGTAACCGCACGACACAACGAGGAAGCGCTAACCCGAACAAATTTATCGCTTCGGGGTCGTTGAAATACAAGATATTAACGGTAAAAGCTATTCCAATACAGCGATGCCTCTATCTATCATTTTTATGTATATTTTTAAAGGATCTATTGAAATAAACTAAAATAACGATAATAATAAACTATCCATGTGGGAAAACAATGATTGAGGCAATATAGAAAAAAATACTTCTTAATATTTGAATGGGGCTGCCCCCTCTTGATCCCCACCTTGTCGCGGTGAGGGGGCTTGCGTGCCTCAGTGATTCACCAGGCTATGGCGGTAGTCTAACTACCAGAAGGGTCTCCCATGCCAAGCAGGTTGGTGAAGAGAGGCCAGACAAAGCGGGAAACAAGGTTGAGTCGACCTGTTGAGGGGTCCTCGGACCTCAGGCCTCGGGAGCGCAGGGCCAATCACTCTGCCTCCCTAAACCCTTTGATTACGATAAGTCCACGAAATGCCTCGGACACCGGCTTCTCTGGCACCCCCCGACCCGGCTGTGGTATTAGGACTGCGCTCACTAAACGGCTCCTATCCAACAATTCATCTTTCCGCATTGGAACGTACAATGTGCGGACAATGCAGGTCCACGGAAAAGATATTCACGCGACTCGTATCATGGATGACTACAAGTTAGATATCCTAGGACTGAGCGAGTCGCGATGGAAAGGATCTGGAAAGAGGTTGTTGGATAGTCACATGTGTCTGCACTCCGGCCAAGAACGATATCACCGTCAAGGGGTGGCAATTCTCCTTTCAGAAAGAGCAGCAAAGTGCTTGCTTAGTTGGGAACCAATTTCTGAAAGGCTTATACGCGTCACCCTCCAAACGGCCGATAGTTCTGTCACTGTCCTACAGTGCTACGCGCCTACCGAAATTGCAGATGCCCAAACAAAAGATGCCTTCTACGACTCTCTCCATGCGGTCATCGCCTCTCTCCCAAGAAGAACCCGCGTGGTAGTATTGGGAGATTTTAACGCGAGAGTCGGAACAGACCCATCACTTGCCCCAACGGTGATGGGAAGGCACGGCTATGGGCAAGCCAATGGCAATGGAGAAAGACTGGTCGAGTTCGCTAGTATTAACGACCTTGTCATTGGCGGTACGCTATTTCCCCATAAGTCCATCCATAAGTACACCTGGACCTCCCCTGATGGACGAACAAGAGCGCAGATAGATCACATCCTCTATGGACGTGCTAACCGGCGAGAGCTCCTCGATGTCAGGTCCTACAGAGGGGCCGACATTCATAGTGATCACGAGTTACTCGTCGGAAGAATCTGTCTGCAGCTCAAACGTCTGCCGAGATGTCCTCGGCGGAAGAGAATCAACTTAGACAAGTTGAAGAGTGCCGAAATAAGATTGAGATTCGAGGAAACGGTCGGACAACGTGTCCAGCAAGACACCGATCCTCAGCCCATTAATGTTGACTCGATTGAGGCACAGTGGGCTAGTCTCAAATCGGCTCTCAACTCTTCCGCCAATGAGGTTCTTGGCCTCAGGATAGGAGAAAGACCCCATTGGATGTCAGATGAGACCTGGGGAAAGATGGCTGAGCGCGCTCACTTAAAAGCACTGAGGGACAGTGAAAGTGACCCCTACCAACTGGACACCCTCAGAGATGACTACAGGCGCCAAGATCGTATAGTCAAACGATCATGCAGACTCGATAAGCGCCGTCATCTCGATTCTCTTATTGTAACGGCGGAACATGCTGCCCAAGGAAATGACACGCGGAAATTATTCCAAATAACAAGGAAGATCTGCGGAAAGAATTCGGTAACCCCTGGAGCTGTGAAAAACTCAAATGGAGTTACCGAATCTGACGCGGATCGTGTAAAGGAAATATGGCGTGATCATTTCCACAGGGTCTTGAATCGCCCTCCTCCTCCAATCATCCTCGATATTCCCACGGAGGCTGCGTCAAGCATTCCGCGGGCGGTCGCCATACCTGATGGTCCACCGACACAGGCAGAAATTATAGCTGCCGTGTCGAAATTGAAAAATGGGACTGCCCCTGGTGTTGATGGTATCCACCCGGAATTCTTGAAATGCAGCGTTACTGGCATTATTGGCCCTTTACACCAATTAATGTCCAGTGTGTGGGAAGAAGAGCGATGCCCTAGAGACTGGGTAAATGGGGAGATTACCGTGTTACATAAGAAGGGTGATCCACTCAACTGTGACAACTACCGCGGCATTACGCTACTCAGCGTACCTGGGAAGGTGCTTGCCCACGTAATCTTGCAGAGAATCCGAGCCCCCATTATGCAGGTGCTCAGAGAAAACCAGGCAGGGTTTCTGCCTGGCAGGTCCTGTGCGGATCAAATCCATAATATTCGCCACATTCTACAGCAGAGCCAGGAATTTAACAGTTCTCTGGCGATGTGTTTTGTAGACTATGAGAAAGCGTTTGATAGTCCGCACAGGCCCACACTCTGGAAAGTACTGGAAGCTTATGGAGTGCCTGCGAAATTAGTGGAGCTAATTAAGTCCCTTCACCTCAATAGTGAATGTCGAATGAGAGTTGACGATGTTGTCACGGATTGGTTTGAGGTCTCTACCGGAGTCAGACAAGGCTGCGTCCTTGCACCGTTTCTCTTCATCATCCTCATGGATTTCATTCTTCGAAAGTCATTACCATCTGACCGAGGTATATCCATCTCCCCCTCCCGGAAACTCTGCGACCTAGAGTACGCAGATGATGCTGTTTTAATTGATGACTCCGTCGAGGGTCTTCAATTGATCGTCGACAGGGTGAATAGGTACTCTACGCACATGGGGCTTACAATAAATGTTGCAAAAACCCATGTGTTGTGCAACAGCTCATGCCTAGATGCCCAACAACCCTTGACGTTGAGTAACCAGCGCATCGAAAGGGTCGAGAGTTTCAAGTACTTGGGAGTGTACGCGACTGAAAATGGCAGCCTTCAAAAGGAACTGGGAGTGCGATTAGGACTCGCTGGGTCCGCATTCAACAGTATGAAGGCTGTCTGGAGATCGGGTTTATACTCGGTGAAAACCAAATGCCGCCTATACAATGCCTGCATTGCTCCTGTTCTCTTATACGGCTGTGAAACATGGCACTAAGCTTTGAGAACAGGTGTTTGCGGAGAATCTTAGGCGTGCGTTGGTTTGACTTTGTGAGGAATGAAGAGATAAGGCGTAGGACGCAGCAAATCCTGGTCACAACTGTCGTCAAAAAAAGGCGATTCAGTTGGCTTGGCCACGTACTCCGCATGCCTCCTGAGAGCCTTAATCAAGCTTGCCTCTTTTACAAGGCATCAGGTTCGCGCCGCCCAGGACGACCATTGCTGACAATTCGTCGGCAGTTCTCGTCAGAACTTCGCGACGCGGATCTGACTTGGGAGGATGCAAGGGAGCTGGCAGCCGACAGAAAAGCCTGGAGACAGTTTGTGGACTCCATATGCTCCACCTAGGGAGCGGATATGGTTATTATTATTATTAATATTTGAATGTTTAATTTTTCGTTGCGTAATATATCCAAAATAAAACAAGGTTTGTTGGATTGAATTCTACATTTATTTATGTATATGTTAATACGAAACCTAAGAAGACCAAGGTCCTAAGAAGACAAAACGCGTCACGTATTAACATATACATACATAAATGTAGAATTCAATCCAACAAAGCTTGTTTTATTTTGGATATATTACCCAACAATTCAATATGGAATTCTACCAACTGTCTGCAGTTACCATAAATAAATGTTTAATTTTTTACATATTCTGTTCAAAAAATATTATTTATTGATTCGGCATTAACTTTGTCAAATGATATTTATATCATTATTATTAAAAAAAAATAAACACTTGGATAGTAAATATAACGTTTTGAGTTTTATTTCATTACACACGACTAGTTTCGAAAACTACAGTTAAACAACTGTAGATTTTCTAAACTAGTCGTGTGTATTGAAATAAAATTATCTCATTAATCGATTTGACAGTAACTTTGTGGTAAAATCTATCCATTTTTAGTTAATGTTCTACTTAGTAAATACCACTATTTCTTAAAATCTACTGTAACACGTGTTTCGATGCATTCCGCATCATTTTCAAACACCATGTATTTACTAGGTAAAACGTTAATTAAAAATGAAATAAAATTAGTTAAGTTAATAGAATATTTAAATTTTCAAACGAATGTCGAAAATTCGTTTGAAAATGCCATAATTAGGCGAAACAATAGACACAAATTGATTTTTTTTTTGAAACAATAAAATACAACTTAGTAGACTTAAAAAATCAGTTTTTGATTTACATTTAATACATAAATTAAATTTGAGGTCTACAAATTAAACGCCAAATCTATAAATAAATGTATGTATATAGTTAACAAATAACTGTTTAAAAACGAATGACTTGACGTAACTATTCTGTAAATTTCATAAATGAAAAAAAGAAAAAAATAAAAAAAATAGTCTCATTTTTGTATCTGCCCACTCCCGACCGACTAGCCGCAGCCCTATGGCCGTGCAGCGTGTAGCCGACAAGAGGTGGATTACCGCTCCGGCCTTCAGTTTTTGCCGCCTTTTTACAGCATAATTAACAGCGAATGATTTACTGTTGTCGAGTTTTTTTTTGCCGCCGTGAAATAAAATCCTACTAAGTGGCAAAGACTGAACTTGCAAACGGCGTTTCTCAATACCGGCACGTGATGTTACTATGGCGCCTACATTTTTCTGCGCACAAATTTTACGAACTGCGCACACGAATGCCCATGGTGATATTTGGAAACAATGATTATTCAGCACATATGTTTTTTAAAAATACATTTTTTTACCTTTAATTATTTGATTGATTTATTTATTAAATATATTTATTACATATTAATTATCCGTATTTTGGATCTGAGGCATAGCCTGTGTTGAGCGGAAATAAATGCTTTAGTTCAATGCAATTTACATAAAAAAATTGGTACCCACATTTTAAACAGTAATTTTTAGTGCACACATTATATGTTATGTAAAATATATATAAGTACGTATTTTTCTAATTATCAATTATTTACCTATTTCAAAGCTTCAGGTGTTCTTATAAATTACACTAAATACGAGTATATTGAAAAACGAGTACAAGATTATTAAAATATAATATTTCTATCTCAATAGCTGCTTCATGTAAACCAGGATTTTTAATTATAAAAATTGTTGATTAAAGTTTATACATACACACACACACTTATTCTCAAAATCACTTATATATTTTTTCCCTTTTTGGGTATCAAACCCAGGACCTCCAGAACGATGGCCAAACGCGCTTATCACTAGGCTACGGAGGTGGACTTTTTATTAAATTAGTTTATAAATAAATCAGCAGGTTCCTGAGATTACTAAAAATAAGCTTAGCTTAATTAATATTATATCAGCAAAGTAACCAAATTTAGACATTCGAAACGTCATTTACAGAGTTACTTTATTTTTAAATTTTACCGAAGGCGAAGTAATTATTGTTAAAGTAAAATATGTTATAGAAATCTGCCTACCAGCTGTCTCTTGCAGTTAAGGCTGAAAATATCATAGACTCAGCTTAAGAAGTAGTTATTAATTCATGAAGGTAACATAAAATGGATGGATATTAAAAATATAACTCTCAAATATAAGTGTTATAAAAAAAACGGCATTTATAATTGAAAAAAAAAACACTTTCCGTGATTTCGTATCTTAAATTCCTCATTTATCTTATTTCGTAATAATTAACAACGTAAAAATATTGTTTTTTGACATCTCGTCAAAGATGAAGAATATTGAAGGCTGGCGACCGTCATGGGCTGGTTTAAGTGATCACTTTACGCTCGTGTAACATTCACCAATTCTACCCATTATTGTCAACCACACTACTTAAATTCTTGGAAGTTTTATATATATGAAACAATTCCGAAAAGTTGTTCTTGAATCATTAGAACTTCACTAGAGACATGTATTGGTGAGATGAAAAGAATCTTTTTATTGAGCAGAAACTCTTTTATTAGTACCTACCTATGTGAGATCCGAATCCTGGATTATAAGCTCATACTTATACGAGAAACACCAGAAAATGAAAATCATTTTCATTTTTATTATTTTAGCTTATAATTTGACCAGTTAATTTATTTATCACATTTTGAGTGCGTCCAATCTCAAAAAATAATATGAAAATAACTCCTATAGTTGGAGATAATCCAGATTTTGTGAACAAGTATTTGGACACACTCAAAATGCTGTAACGTAAAAATACGTCTTGAGTGCGCCCAAATACTTCTTCACAAGTCTTGGATTTTGCATTCACTTTGTGGAATAACATGATGATTTCAATGTAAAAATAAAAAAATTTGTATATTACCACTATTTTAATTTATTGGCACGACAAGTTTCGAGAACTACAAATGTTCTCACTAGTGAAAACACATAAAGTTAGTCTTTTCATCTGTTGTTGAGAACATCTGTAGCTCTCGGTACAAGTCGTGTTTACATTATTTTATCCAAAAAAGTGGTCCGATACAAGTGTTTTATTTTTATATTTTAATCATGTTGTACCACAAAGTTAATGCCAAATCAATAAATAACGCGATTGCAGTAAATTCCGCCTCTGTACTCAAAATCTCCAAGCAAAAAAGGATTACTTCATAAACTAAACCTACGAGTATTGTGAATATTATATCTTTTGGAACAAATCTTAAATTGAGCACCATTATTTAACAAATAAACATTAATGCATTGGGAAATAAATGCAAATTACCAATCATCAAATCAATACTAATGTAATAAATCTATATTTCCTTGTTCATTTTATATTTTAAATTCATTATCTAACATGGGTTGGTATTCTCAAAACCTTCGTTAATTTATTTATTCGTTTATTTAAAGTTCATGTACAGAAAATAAATAAGTAAATTGGCTTATTGCTATAAAGAAATGTCTTTCAACCAACCAAAAATAGACTAGTGATGTTGGTCACAACGTTTGATACCATATATAGCTGTTTGCAATCAGAGGGTAGATGGTATTTGAGCATTTAATTAAAAAATAAAATAAAACATAAATTACAAATTGATGATAGTAAGGAAGGCAAAGGTAAAAGGGAGTTTAAGAAAGGAGGTAGAGGGAAAAACTAATGGAGGAGGTTTGATGGACAGTTAGGATTCTAATGATAAATAGTAATGTCTCAGACGTTTTTAAAAAGTTATAAGAGAAGGTGCATGTAAATGTCACGTTAGCCAAAAATAATACATAAATCGTTAATAAACATTATAATTATGAAAATATTTTGAAGTTTAAATATGTAAATGTAAAGAGATGGTGTGGGCACATAGGATGCAGAGAACCTGATTATATTGTGAACCATGCAATCGCCATGGATCTTCCTCGAAATACATCTAGAAAAAGACCAAAGAATTCATGGATGATATAGTAAGATATCATTATTCGAAGGCATATCCTAGGTGACGATAGAAGGACCTACATCCCGAGGACGAGGAGAGCTGATTCCAGTCTAAAAAGACGTAAAGTTGTGATGGAGACAGGAAGAAGAAGATAATAAATTATTTGGCAGTCAATTTATGGTAATATCTACCTACCCATTTTTAATTAAAATTTAACTTGGAAAATACCACTTTTTATTAAAATTTATTGCGATTCGTGTTTCCATGCATTCCGCGTCATTTTCAAATACCAAATGTGAAGCTTAGTGTAAATTTAAGACTAGGTCCCTTGGGATATTGAAGGACGAAGAACGGATAGAAGCGATTTCTTATCAGTTTGAACATGGACAATAGAAGGGATATTATTTTTTGACATCTCATCAAAGATGAAGAAGAATATGGAAACCTGGGCATTTACGGGGACGACCGTCATAGGTTTAAGTGATCACTTTACACACGTGTAACATTCACCAATTCTACCTATTATTGACAACCACATTACTCAAATCCTTGGAAGTTCTATAAAAATGAACCAATTTTGAAACATTGTTCTTGAATCACTAGAACTTTACTAGAGACATCTATTGGTAAGATGAAAAGAAGCTTTTTATCGAGTAGAAACTCTTTTATTAGCATGTGAGGTCCCAATCCTGGATTATAATGACACACATGAGAAACGCCAGAAATAATGAAAATAACTCCTGTAATTGGAGATAATCCAGATTTTGTGAACAAGTATTTGGACACACTCAAAATGTTGTAAATAGAAGGGATTGTGAGCAAAGACAGATTGGTGTGCCGTTCTATTCTCTCTGCCTACCTTTGCGGAGAAGCGGCGCGATGACAAGTTTTTAGTATTTTTTTTTTATTTAAAGAGCAGGGCAAAATAATACTACAATATATCATTTTATAATATAATTTAACAATCGCATTTCTGAATAGCTCCAATATAATTTACAGCTTACAAAACACGATAATCTAGTTTTTGTGCAGTTGGTAATAAATAATTTAATTTTTTTAATTTAGTAGGTATCTTTATAAAAACGGCATCGAATTTACGACTGTGACATTTCACCTAGAATGTATTTTTTTTGTTACTTAGGTGTTTAAAAACAGTAACTTATTTATGTCGAATAGTATATCTTAATCAATCAATAAATTTAATAATAATTACTACTTTAGAGCCCTGTTGTGACATTTTAATAATTATAAATTACATTTTAAATTTGCAATTGTGAAGTTGTGTCTTTTATAAATTTAATTAGTTAATGTACGTACATTACCATGAAGTTTTGTTTTTTTTTTCATATTTTTTTGTATTTCACAATATAATATAATTACAAGTACAAAAACGTTATATTAAAACAACATTTTGAGTGCGTCCAAATACATGTTCACAAATCTGGATTATCTCCAATTATGGGAGCTGTTTTAATTTTTTTTTTAACATAGATGGAGAAGAATATGGAAGAAGCTATAAGCTAAAATAATGAAATCAAAATGATATTTTCTAGCGTTTCTCTTGTATTTGATTATAATCCAGGATTCTACAAATGAAAGAGTTTCTACTCAATTGAACAGCTTCTCACATCTCACCAATAGATGTCTCTAATGAAATAAAAGGATGCGTAATTTTATATTTTTAAAAGTGTGTTTAAAGGAGTGGAAGATAGGATGAAATATTTTAATAAGGATATCTACTTTAATGTTTGGTGAAGTCAGAATATACAAGACATGCATAATACCAATGCAAAGAAAAGGAAGAAGAAGAAGAATTGTAATCAACTGCATATATGACTTAAACTTAATGTTCAGAGGTAAATTTTATTATTTCCTTCATTTCCTTTCCCATACGTCATTTGTTAAGGATAATTGTATCCAAAAATCCGGAGTACTGATTATATTTCATCTTTTTTTTTACAGAATTGACTATCAAGTAGCGTCAACGTTTCTACTCGATTCACTGGGATTTACCCCATGAAAAATGGAGCTTTTTAATTTTTAAAGTGTAAAAACGACTTAGATAAGCGTTCGAAGTGTCGTACCTTAGAGGTTTTATAAGGCCCCTCTGTATATCATATTGAATTGTACAGAAAATAACAAAAATTAATGTATTCCAAACATTATGAATATTTTTACTATTTTATATTTCACAATAAAATTCACCTTGCTGAATAAGTGAGCGGAAGCAAGGACGATGGAAGGTTAATACACCAATAACTGTATAGTAACTGTGGCTAGTAATGTGAACATCCTGGTTAAAAATGCGTAATTACTTCATAAAAATAAATTATTACTACAGTATAACAAAAGATTCTTTCGATAAAGTGTCTCTTTATAATATAATACAGATCTAATTACAGTTTGATCGGCACAGCTGCTTGTATGACAAGTTTGTTAGAGGTCGTTTCGGCGGAAAGTTGTAATGGCACTCCGTAAAAAACAATGTTTTTATACAACGGCTTGAAGCTTTAATGCGAAGAAATAAAGGACATTTTGATGATCGAGTGAATATTACTCGAAGAAAATTGTCGCAGCTGTTTGTTCTGAAAATTTTCATTGTTTTCTCGCACTTTATCTGAAAAAAAACTAAATTGAATTCAAAAGCTCAGAGAGAGAATATTATTTTACAAGTGTGATAATCATGCTCAATTATTTTTAAATTATCCTTTTCAATAAGGATAATTTTTATTCGGGAAAATCAGAGCTAAAATTTCCATCAAACATTTAATTTGCTGCCCGAAACCATTAAGATTTCCAGGAGTGATCAGGTCTTTAAGAACAGTGTCCGTCGATGGTTACTTAACATTGGAAGGGACAAGGTGGAAAGTGAATTAATTAAAGTCCAGGTGTAATTATCACATTGAAAAACCTTAAAACATAAATTATTTTTGTATCTCCTGTATGTTATGTTTATAATCTAATCATTAAAAAATATATATATATATATATAGATATTAAAAATTAAAAACAAAAAATATATAAACTTTGTATTACCATGTTAGTATTCGGCTCAACACAGGCCATGCCTAAAGAGCCGTAATACGTATAATAAATGTGTATATGAAATGATTATGTATATTGAATGTATCTATGTATTATGAAAATAAATAAATAAAAAAAAAAAAATTCTAAACAACAGACAACTTTGACTATAATACTTTTATAAAGTTTTATAATTATTTAAAAAAAACTGGGAATTACCACGTTTTTGTATCAGGAAAACATAATAAAATCAATGCTTTCCTTATTTTTTTTTAAATATGATTGAATAACCGATATGCTATTGTACAAATATAATATACATACTCGTATGTATATGTAGACAAATATAAATTGTGTATTAAAATTCACAGTAAAACACCAATTTCTAATAATAGATTCTTTAATATGTATTTTTTTCTTAATGTAAATAGGTTTGTAAGTTTATTACTATGGGCAATATCTTCTAAACACCCGCATGAATTTTAGAGGTTCGTTTTTTTTAAGTATATCAATCTTATTCTTTTTCATTATTTTTTTGACATCTCAACATAGATGAAAAAGAATATGGAAGTCTGGGCATTTACGGGGCTGACGATCGTCATAGGCTGGTTTAAAAGATCACTTTACACACGTTTAACATTCACCAATTCTACCCATGATTGACAACCACACTACTTGTTTTTCGTCTAACCCTCATCCGCATTCAATGGTGAATGAGGCACTGCATCGTATTAAAGAAGTGCTGTCGTTACATAGAAGGTTAGGAGATCAATCTCGCGCTTCAGGTACCAGGGTAACATAATGATAACATAAATATAACAGTGATCAGTAACATCACGCCGTTTTCCCGAAGGGGCCTGCAGAAAAGCGGCATGATGGTTGTTAGTTTAAAATTAGATTTTTTGTTTTTTAAATTAAATTTTCCATAAAATTCGTAATTATTACACACTCCATGGGAGATATTCGTGTGTCATTTTGAGAAATAAAAAGACTTTGTTTTTTGATCCACTCACATTTTTATTAACAACCAACTAGTTTCGGCAACAACCTGTTGCCCTCTTCAGTGTTAAATTTTTGACTTTTGGTTTAATTTATGTCATAAATTAAAGCCTGAAGAGGGCAACAGGTTGTTGCCGAAACTAGTTGGTTGTGAATAAAAATGTAAGTGGATCAAAAAACAAAGTCGTTTTATTTCTAACCAACTAACTAACTAACCATCACGCCGCTTCCCGCAGGGGTAGGCAGAGAGAATCGAACGCCACACCACTCTGTCTTTGCAAACATTCTTTGCCTCTTCTACATTACATTCATTCATTCATGCATCTCCTCATACATACTCGACGATTATTACGACTCCTGACCCTGACTTTTTATTTCTCAAAATAATATTTCAAACTTTGTGGATCATCACAATGTTAATGCTTTCAATATTCAAAACAGATATTCGTGTCTCAACACATATAAATACTATCGATTGTAAATATTTCATCCAATCAGGTAGAAAACAAAATGAAATGAGCGAATTATGAAATTCAAAATACTCCGTAAGAGAAAAGAAAATGTAACCTAACAGAGCGTAATAAAGAATGGAGGTAAGTATCAAGTTTTATGGAAGTGAAATTGCTTCTGATTACAGAGCGAATGTTATGATAGATGGAGTTTTGTGTGGTTTATCTGTGGTACCTACTTAAAATTATGCATTACCTATTGATAAAATAAACTTGAACAAATCGCTAACTCCTTTCAAGAACGTCATAAATAAAAAATCGTCAATTTTCAGTTGTGCATGTTTTCGGAATGCCCAGAAAATGTACTATATCCCAGCAAAAGCGGCATATTTTTAACTTAATATTTACCTGCTACAGGGCAGAAAGTGTTGTTTTTGCATTTTGAAGAAAAGGTATTGTTTAATTAATTTTTTTAAATATTCTAAATATTTTTCAAATGGAGAAAAAACCTTCAGGTTTTACCTAAAAAGATCTGTTGCACAGTAAAAAGTTCAATAAGTGGCTTGATATTTTTTTTTTAATACATTTCATTATAATCTTAAACATTAAAAACGATCTCCTGAAAAATCAAGTTATTTGATATATGACGTTGTTGAAAGGAGTGAGCGATATGTGAGAGTTTAAAAAAAATCACTTTACCAGCTTGTGGTAGGTCATAAGTCCCGTTTATACCCAGATTTCCGTAGTCTTCCACATCTTTGTGGAGATATAAAGATATTTTTGTCTCCAAAATCAATCTAAGTCGATTTCCCAGTCGATACAGTTTTATATTCCAATGTATAACACCGTCGGTCATAGACCTCTGGCGATGTTTGCCAAGAGAAAGTGTTCGTCATCAGTTATTATACAGAATTCCATTCTGTAAAGAGGATTTCTGATTTCAACGAAAGTGAATTTTCGCTTCATTCAACTGTTTATGTAAATTTTTACTTTTCTTGCTCGGGCTTGCCGCCGTTTATCGCCGAATTTTTATTCTACTTTATTAGGAAATTGAGGACAATCATCACTACCGAAGTACATGCAAATTTATCAATAAGAATATCTGATGTCGTAATTAAATTGCAATAATAAATGATAAGTATGTTAAAATTAGAGGTAGATCGAGTCTATTGACATTTGTTTTAATATCAAAATAAAACACTTGTATAAGAGCACTTTTAAGATTATTAATGTAAACACTTGTTTGAAAATACAAATTTAGTATTTTACCTGTTGATCAAAACATTTATAGTTATCGAAAATAGTCGTTTTAATAATTTATGTTTGAAATACTAACTTTGTGATATTCCATTTTATAATTTAAATGCAGCTTTGTTTTAAAATCACTATAAATATTTTATTATAACTTAATTATAATGTTTACCGGTTTGGAAGTTATAATTAAGTTATAATAAAATATTTATAGTGATTTTAAAACAATATTACATTTTAATTATAGTCGTTTTTACTTAAATATACTCTAAAGTGGTATTATGACCTGTCATAAGCTAGATTAAGTGATCATTTTATATAAGTGAATGCTTCACCATTCTTCTCACGATTGATTAACCTTTTCTTCTTCTTGTTATATAGGCCTTTTCCGTCTTCTTAATTAAATCCGATTATGATTCGGTATTTATGGTTCAATAGTCACCTTGCTGCTGTTGCTGCTAACATGCTGATTCTCGGCATCATCTAAGGGTGATTTGAGTATTTTTTTAATTGGTAGAGACCTTTATAAAATGAATATAGCAAGGATTTTTTAAAAACCGTATCCGCTCCCTAGGTGGAGCATATGGAGTCCACAAACTGTCTCCAGGCTTTTCTGTCAGCTGCCAGCTCCCTTGCGTCCTCCCAAGTCAGATCCGCGTCCTGAAGTTTTGACGAGAACTGCCGACGAATTGTCAGCAGAGGTCGTCCTGGGCGGCGCGAACCTGATGCCTTGTAAAAGAGGCAAGCTTGATTAAGGCTCTAATAGTAAGGATAGGGAAGGTCAATGTAAACAAAATACATCACAAACACCCAGACCAATTGAGAATACATCTTTCATGAATTTATTTTGCATTTGGCGCAAATCGAACCCGCGACGCAAATTTCGCAGTCGAGCGTCTACCCATCCACTCCACGGCGCCTGCCCTATGAGTATATCATATATCGCTCACTCCTTTCAACAACGTAAAATATCACAAAACTTGATTTTCAGGATATCGTTATTAATGTTTAAAAATATAATACAATGTTTTAAAAATAAATATCAAGCCACTTATTGAACTTTTTATTGTGCTACAGATCTTTTTAGGTAAAACCTAAATGTTTTTTCTCCATTTGAAAAATATTAAGTATATTTAAAAAAATAACAATACCTTTTCTTCAAAATGCAAAAACAACACATTCTGCCTTGTAGCGGGTAAATTTTAAGTTAAAATATGCCGCTTTTGCTGGGATATAGTACATTTTCTGGGCATTCCGAAATCATGCACAACTGAGAATTGCCGCTTTTTTATGTATATGACGTTGTTTAAAGGAGTGAGCGATACATCAATACTCGTATTAATGTATCAACATGAAATTTTATGGATATTCATCAATATATGAACTGTAATCAAAATAAGAGTTATAATTATATGCATACATATACAAATTAAATTTAATTGCAAAAATAGTCATATCGCTCACTCCTTTCAAGAACGTACTAAATCAAAAATCGTCAATTTTCAGTTGTGCATGTCTTGGGAATGCTCAGAAAATGTACTATAATCCCAGCAAAAGCGGCATATTTTTGACTAAATATTTACCCGCTACAGGGCAGAAAGTGTTGTTTCTGCATTTTGAAGAAAAGGTATTGTTTAGTTAATTTTTTTAAATAAACTAGTTATTTTTCAAATGGAGAAAAAACCTTCAGGTTTTACCTAAAAAGATCTGTTGCATACTAAAAAGTTCAATAAGTGGCTTGATAATTAATTTTAATTAATTGTATTATATTTTTAAACTTTAAAAACGTTTTTCTGAAAAATCATGTATTTTGGTTTACGACGTTCTTGAAAGGAGTGAGCGATATATCAAAGGCAACCCTTGAACTTTGATATGAATTTGTATGTATAGTAATTATAATGTATTCATACAGAGCTGTAACGATTTTCTTAACGAATTTGTTAAATTTAACGACTTCTTAGTGTGAGATCGTATGATCGTAACATATCTCTATTGATCTAGTGCCAAAACGGCGGATGTATGTGAAAAATAAGTCCTATTGTGATTATGGGTCTATGACGAGGTCAGTCCTACTCATATGTCCGCACTACACTCGACATACTAAGCAATACGCATCGCACAATGCACGTGACTGGGGGCATGCAAAACGCAACCTTCTGCGGAAGGTAAACGGAGAACGTTTAGGAGGTTATTCGCTTGCCAGACCGACGGGTAAAAGACCCATAGAACAAAAAAACCTGAACTCGTCGACCCTGAATTTTATCTGCCAAATTGAGTTTGTTTTTACATTTCGATCAAAAGAAAACGTCGGTTCTTTCCCCGGTTTTAGCGAGTAGAAATGGCTTTTTTATTTCGATATATATTGTATACTTTGTACTAGTATCTACACATGGATGACCCAGAATAATAGTTGTGTAAATCCAATTATTTGTGAGTTTTTAGTAAAAGGCTACGAATTGTTATAGTTATAAAACAACAAACAAAAATATCTATTAGAGAGAATATGTTGATTATGGACTGTATGGGTTGTTTTTATATGTATATAAAAAAAAATATATAAATGTATACATACATATATATATATATATATATATATATATATATATATATATATATATATATATATATATATATATATATATATATATATATATATATATATATATATATATATATATATATATATATATATATATATATATGTATAAATATATATATATATATATATATATATATATATATATATATATATATATATATATATATATATATATAAATATTTATATATATATGTATATAAATATATATATATATATATATATATATATATATATATATATATATATATATATATATATATATATATATATATATATATATATATATATATATATATATATATATATATATATATATATAACACTTATATATATTATATATATATATATATATATAATATATATAAGTGAAACATGGAGTTGGCAAAAGAAGGATGAAAGTAGACTGAATGCAGTCGAAATGCGATCTCTCAGAAGAATGTGAATATAAATATTTATATATATATGTATATAAATATATATATATATATATATATATATATATATATATATATATATATATATATATATATATATATATATATATATATATATATATATACATATATTTATATATATATTTATATATATATATATATATATATATATATATATATATATATATATATAAATATTTATATATATATATGTATATAAATATATATATATATATATATATATCTTCTTCTTCATCTTCTTGCTCAATGCTGAGCGTCGTGGTCTTCTGGAATGTCAGGCACTTGGTGCACAAGTCCTCTCCATTCTTCCCGGTCCTGGGCCAACTTGATGGCAGCGTTTAGCGAGGATCCGGTTAATTCCTTTATTTGGTCTGTCCATCTTGTTGGAGACCGTCCTCTTGCCCGCTTGCCTTCAACTGTACCTGTTACTACCAGTTTTTCAAGACTCTTCTCGTTCTTTCTGGCGATATGCCCAAAGTAAGACAGAATCCTTTTCCTGCAAGTCGTGGAGAGTCTTTCTGTCACTGACAGTTCGCGGAGAATGGAGACGTTTGTGCGTCTTGCAGTCCAAGGAATGCGCAGCATCCTCCTCCAGCACCACATTTCAAACACATCCAGCATATGTCTTTCCTTTTTCCTCAGTGTCCATGTTTCCACTCCATACAGCGCAATGGAGAATACAAGAGATTTCACTAGACGGGTTTTCGTTCTCCTCAGTATGGACCGATTTTTCCATATCTTCGCCAGACTAGACATTGCTGATTTTGCCATTCCAATTCTTCTCCGGACCTCTGCTTCACAGCCTCCGTCTTTAGAAATGAGTGCACCTAAATAGATAAAGTCGTCCACTTCTTCATAATCCCTTAAAGAATTGTTCCTTATCAGGGTGCCGAATCGGTCGATGACAAGAACCTTGGTTTTACTTTTGTTTATTTGAAGTCCTAAATGCTGGCTTTCTATTTCGACTCTATGGAGGAGTTCAGCCATTTCGTCCTCATTGTTGGCTATTAGCGTTGTGTCGTCTGCAAACCTTATATTGGAGATCTTTTTGCCCCCTACTGATACGCCACCTTCCCACCCGTCTAGTACTTTCCTCATTATATATTCTCCATATATATTAAAGAGATCAGGAGACAGTATACACCCTTGTCTCACGCCTTTTTGTACTTGAAATGACTCTGAGAGGAAATTATCAACTCTTACCGATGCCAAATTTTGTACGTATAAGTTGTGAATAAGAACTATCAACTGTCTCGGTACACCCATTGCTTCCAAAACCTTCCACAGGCAATTCCAATTCACGCAGTCAAAAGCCTTTGTATAATCAATAAAGCAAAGTACGACCGGAACCTTGAACTCCCGACTTTTCTCGATTATTTGTCTTATGTTCAAGATTTGCTCACGTGTACCCTTGCCTTTGACGAATCCAGCTTGCTCAATTGAAATTTGCCAGTCGAGGTAGTGTTTTAGCCTTGCTTTTAATATGTGTAGCAATATTTTGCTGGCATGAGAGATGAGTGAGACAGTTCGATAGTTTTCACACTTTAGCGTAGAACCCTTCTTGTGTATTGGAATAAATACAGATTCCACCCAGTCCGTTGGCCATATTCCTGATTCCCATACCGAATTACATATATCGTGCATCCTCTTAATGCCGTCATCGGTCATATTCTTTAGGAACTCAGCTTGGATTCCGTCCTTTCCAGGCGATTTGTAGGATTTGAGTTTTTTAATGGCATTCTCTACTTCCTGGAGGATTATATGGGGTTCATCTGGATTTAAATCATTGAATTCTGCCTGGGGTTGCATACTATCATCTTTGTATAGGTCCGCACAATACTCTCTCCACCTTCTGATGACTTTGTCAATTTCACAGATGGTATTTCCCTGCCTGTCCTCAATGGTCCATGTTCGAGGCTTGAACTTCTTGGCGAGTGTTTTCACTTTTTGGAACAAGTCGCGAGTGTGATTAGTGTTAGCGTGACTTTCAATATCCTCGCAAATCGAATTGATGTAGCGCTCTTTATCCGCTCTGCAACTTCTTTGCACTCTTCGGTTCAGTTCGGAGTATTGGACTCTTACTTCCTGGGTAGATGTGCTCAATTTCTTAAGCCGTTTCCTCTCTTCAATTAATTTCCAGGATTCTTCGGATATCCATTGACCTCGTGTTTCCATATTTGTCCTCGGGGGTTGAGACTCTTTGATGCTTGACGCTATATATATATATACGCTTATATATATATATATATATATATATATATATTATATATATTTATATATTTATTTATATATATATATATTATATATATATATATATATATATATATATATATATATATATATATATATATATATATATATATATATAATATATATATATATATATATATATATATATATATATATATATATATATAATATATATATAATTGAAACATGGAGTTGGCAAAAGAAGGATGAAAGTAGACTGAATGCAGTCGAAATGCGATCTCTCAGAAGAATGTGTAACAAAACGATGTATGATAGATGTGCGAATAGTGAAATAAGGAAGGAATGCAAAGCTGAGATAAGCATTATCGATAAAATTAAGAAAGGTGTGTTGAGATGGTTTGGACATGTAGAACGAATGAGTGAGGAAAGAACGGTAAAACAAATTTATGAGGCGAATGTTAGCGGGAAAAGAAGAAGACCGAGAAAAACATGGCACGATCAGGTATGCCAAATACTTGAAAGTGGTCAGGTTAGGAGTCGTAACAATCGGCGGGTATGTATGAGGAGATGCATGAACGTGGAAGAGGCGAAGAATGTTTGCAAGGAAGCGGGGAAGCGGCGTGATGGTTAGTTAGTTAGTTAGTTATATATATATATTTATATATATATATGTATATATATATATATATATATATATATATATATATATATATATAATATATATATTTATATATATATATATATATATATATATATATATATATATATATATATATGTATATATATATATATATGTATATATATATATATATATATATATATATATTATATATATATATATATATATATATATATATATATATTTATATAAATATATATTTATATATTTATATATATATATATATATATATATATATATATATATATATATATATATATATATATATATATATATATATATATATATATATATATATATATTTATATATATATATATTTATGTATTTATAATTATATAAAAATAAATAATCAAAGTTTTCCATCAATAAAACAGTGAGTGTTAGAGAAAAACCAGCTCTACTTTAGTTTTGAGACGGACTTGATTGTTTTAAGATTATTTTCTTTGTTTAACATGGCAACTCGAGTATTTTGAGTCTAATAATATCAAACATTTTTTTTCACCGTTTAACATGTAATTGAGAATAAAAGTTAAACTTCGATTTAAATGTATGACTAGTTTTATGAACATGTTGTTTGTAAAGCTGTTTTCGTGTCAGTTTTTACGTATTATGTTTCAACATATCGCTCACTCCTTTCAAGAACGTTATAAATCAAAAATCGTCAATTTTCAGTTGTGAATGTTTTCGGAATGCCTAGAAAATGTTCTACATTCCAGCAAAAGTGGCATCTTTTTAACTTAATATTTACCCGCTACAGGGCAGAAAATGTTGTTTTTGTATTTTGAAGAAAAGGTATTTTTAATTTTTTATTTTTAATTAACTAAATATTTTTCAAATGGAGAAAAAACCTTCAGGTTTTTCCTGAAAAGATCTGTTGCATAGTAAAAAGTTCAGTAAGTGGCTTCATATTTATTTTTAATACATTGTATTATATTTTTCAACTTTAAAAACGTTCTCCTTAAAAATCAAGTTGTTTGATTTATGACGTTCTTGAAACGAGTGAGCGATATGTGTTAATTATATTATTTAAATAAAATAAGTTAATAATGTTATTTTTCTGAATATATTTTTGTAATATTAAAAAATCATTATAACTAAAGATTGAAGATTGTGTGCAAAGACAGACTGTTGTAGCGTTTTATTCTCTTTGCCTATCCCTGCGGAGAAACATCATAATAAGTTAGTTTTAATGATTTAATCAGCTGTTTTTATAAGGTTTTATAAACTTATTATGTTGTTATCTTATAGTGAAGAATAGCAGTAGAATTTATTATGCAGTAGGAACTTACTTGTGAACATATTTAGAACCATTTAAAAATGATTTATTTTGAAATTGTCAATAGTTTTTCCCCAAACTCTTTGTTTTTTATACTGTGGGGCTGTAAACAGTAACAAAATGTACTTAGGTATTTATTTTTTTATTTTTTTTTACGTCTTATATAAATACGTTCACCAAAACAAAACAAGTCGAAATAACAAGTGAACACGCTTCTTTGGAATTTACTCGCTGATGACGTCACACCAGCAAGTCTTCTAATAGATCAATGCTAATTGAATGATATTATGTTTTCAGTTTGTCATACCAGATACTAAGTATAATGTAGATGCCAAGAGTACGTATAGCATTACACATACTTAATATTTACTCTATTATGCGATGATGTGGGTTTTTACTCTGTGACGTAATTGTTTGTAAACAACTTGCAAATCTGACCAGGAATATTAGAACTATATTTAATGCTTATCGTACAGTAAGTCCTCGATATAACGGACTAATTGGGGGGAGGCGGTGTCCGTTAAAGCCGAAAGTCCGTTATGTAAAAGTAGGTTAAAATTAAGGCCCATTACTCTAAACCTAGGCAACATTTTACGTTTTTAATTAATGTTTTACTTAGTAAATACTACTATCTCTTAATCAACGTCCCAAGGGCCCAACTCTAAAATTTGGAATAAGATTCACATACGGTGTTTGAAAATGATGCAGAATGCATCGAAACATGTGTCATAGTATATTTTAAGAAATGGTGGTATTTACTAAGTTAAAAAATTAATTAAAAATGGATCAATTTTAACACAAAGTGACTGCCGAATCAATTAATGGAAACAATTTACGTACTATATTATTTTTTCTTCTTAAAACACCGTTTTTGTATTGTAAAAATAGGTTTTTCTTCGAAATAATTACATATATGGTTTTGAAAAGAAAAGAGTTTTTGAAAGGCAAGGAGTTAAATTCTGTATACTTATGTTCTCAAAAACAAACGAAAATATCCAATTTACATTATTTATAAAAATCGGGCGTGAACAGACATGTGACATCTCCGGTAGCCTCCGGTGGATTGAATTTTGAACTGTATTTTGATAAACAATATAAAACACAAGCAATTTCCTATTTTTTTGTTCTCGGACGCTCCTCATGAAGTGACGTTGCTGTTTGATATCGACGCGCTTGCTTCGGCAATCCTGCTTTGAAAAATTAATCAAATTTCGTTTGCACTTTTGCAGTTTTGAGGCTTAATTTGTGATTATCATGGCCGCTAAAAGTTGTTCAGCTTCAATCGATTTTTTTTTCATATTTAACCGGATTTTTAGTCCGTTACATTGATGTCCGTTATATCGAAGTTTTACTGTATTTTTAGTATTGTGATATTTGATAAGATACTTCGGTTATTATGTGAGGATTAAGTATGTTTAAAAAAGATAAATGTTTTCTTTGCTTCGATAACGCAATTTAATCTCATTTCTTAATTTTAATCTTATTTCTGTCCAATTTGGAATTAATGATGCAACTAACTATTACATAAAAATATTAAACGTTAACTTCAATATAAATAACACCATTTTTTTCTTGTCCAAAAAATCACATGAAAATATTTGTTTTATGTATGAATAATATGTTATTATACATAATATGTACATATGTATTTATATTTCTTATCCCATAAAAAATATTTTTCGAAAATTCTAATTCGTTTTAGCATTTTTAATGTAACGATAATAAAAAAAAATACCCATGTTTAAAAAGTATAAGCTTACTATATCTTTTTTTTAAATTTTCGTTTTACTTAGTAAATACCACTATTTCATAAAATCTATTGTGACACGTGTAACGATGCATTCCGCATCATTTTCAAACACCGTAATAACACGTGTCACAATAGATTTTAAGAAATTGTGGTATAGAATACGTAAAACTTTAATTTAAAATGGTTAGATTTTCACCACAAGGTGACCGAGTATTAATAAGAAATAACATTCTAACTATTAACAAGAAATAAGATATTTTAACACTTTTCTCAAACGTAAGAATATTAAAATGTTGGGGCGTTCTCATCATCCTTTTTTCCTTCTTTGTTTTGACTGATGCCCGATGTTGCCAAGAATTTCGGGTGAAATTAAAGAAATTATCTTCAAGAAGAGTGTTTACCTGTTTCCGTCTGAATTCATCCCATCCATTGTACCAAGATCCTCTTGGCATCTTTCCAGATTCATCCGCATTTAGTTATTACATCGAAATTGCATGCACGTCCAAAAATCTTCAATCAATATTTTACTGTCTTTTTCACTTAATTCTTGAATCAGAAAGAATTGTTCAAAACAAAATTATAACAAGCTGAAAAACAATGTACGTAATATGTATATAATAATAAAACAAAACCCTTATCCGCACCCCAATGGTGCATAGGGCACTGCTTCATATAAACGCAGTGTTATCTTGATCGTTTACACATGAAGGAAAGGTGATCAGCCCTCCGCTTCAGGTACCAGTCCAGGGTAATATTTAATAAATATTACAGTGAAAAAATCACTCATATTTATTTAACCCCAACTGGGAATCGAACCTGGCACCTCCACAACAGTAGCCGAGCGTGCTGACAATTACACTACGGAGGCGGACAGAATATGTATAATATAATAAAAAATAATTATTACATTATATTTCGAGTATGGATTAGGTATTATTACTATGAAAATCAGTTCGGGAATTTGATCATTCATGGTGAAAAAAAGTGCTACCAGTGTAATACTATTTTTTTTTGGAAATAAATACATTATGTCTAAGTGACTCTGAAATTTAGCTACGGCTTATGCAACACTGTTTACATTGTTCCTACTTATAGAATCCAACATTTTTCATTGATAAATTGATACAAATATACATATATAATCATCAAAACCCCCAATGGTGCATAGGGCACTGCAGCATATAAACGCAGTGTTATCGTTAACACATGAAGGAAAGATGATCAGCCCTCCGCTTTAGGTACCAGTCCAGGGTAATATTGAATAAAAATTAGAGTGAAAACAATCAGTGATATTTATTTGAGCCTCCCTGGGAATCGAACCCGGGACCTCCAGAACGGTAGCCGAACGTGCTGATCATTACACTACGGAGGTGGACGAAACATATATAAACTCTAAAATATTTAAACCTGGCAAAATATGGTAAATAATGGTGATTTTACTAACTGATTCGGTAGTCACTTACATAGTAGTAATACATTTCCAATTTTAATTTATATTTTACTTGGTAAATATAATAATTAGTGGTAAGTAAAACTTGAATTTAAAATTTCAGGCTATCGCTAAATGTGAGTGGGTTTTATAATTAAATTTACTATAATTTTATTTAATTTTTGAGTTATAAATTCTAGGCAAAAACATTCCCACTAACAAGCTCTAGACTAGAGGGAGGTTTATGTATATAGTATAATTTGAAGTCCGCATTCTGACGATGGATATCTTTTTCGTTCTTAAAAGTTACTGCAATTTCAAGTATTTCTTGAGTGAAAAATTCCAGGCAAAACACTCATAAAAAGGCATAGGATTTAATGATTTTTATTATTTTTATTTATTTCAAAACATATTACATACATTAGTCATATATACATATAATATTCCCGATGTGTAATTTCTATACCTCATTTTGGGACATGGGATTAAGGTTAACAAGACTGGAACACAAATAATAAGGTAATTTTTTTTTAAATAACCAAAACTAATAGTAATACATTGCAAAACATAAAACAATAAACAGGTTAAATAAATAGGCACAAGAAGTATATTTAAAGCATATTTTGACTTTATAGTAATAATGTTTCTTAGATTATGATTTTATGTTAGAAATAATGTTTCTTAGATCATGATTTTATGTTAGAAATAATGTGTCTTAGATTATGATTTTATGTTAGAAATAATGTTTCTTAGATTATGATTTTATGTTAGAAATAATGTTTCTTAGATTATGATTATATGTTAGAAATAATATTTCTTGGATTATGATTTTATGTTAGAAATAATGTTTCTTAGATAATGATTTTATGTTAGAAATAATGTTTCTTAGATTATGACTCAAACTTTGTTCGCCTTCCTCCTGCAGTACGGAGGAGGGTGAACAGAGCTTAAATTTTTATTTCCAAAAATTAAACATATTCAAAATATTGTTCAGATATAGCCAAATATACGTGGCCGATTGTATTACCAGCAATGTGATTAATGAACTGTTTATGATCAATGTTACTTTAATAGTTATATATAATGTTACTTTAAGTACTTCGAGTGAAAAAAAAAGTGCTCATAAAAAGGCATAAGTTAAAAAAGTTCAATGATTTAAGTTAGCAATGATGTTACTTAGTACTGAGAGGGGTTACGTAGTTTAAGTACTTATATAAAAAAAAATATTACGGATATGATAAAGATATTCCTAAATATACGTGATATAAAACTGATATAAAATAAAACAACAAATTATATTTTGATTTGTATAAATATATTATCATTTTTTTACATTTATTTTCATCGTATTTACAAATATAAATAAAACAATCCATAACAATATAGTTCAAGATTTTTTTTGTGAAATCCCAGAAATTTATCAGAGTTTGGTACTTATTAATACAAATTAAAAACATTCCAAACACAATAAAGATATTGTACAAATATATGTGCCCTATTGTGTTACTAGTGTGATATAATAAATGATATAAAACTGACAAGCAGCTATGGCAAGCGACTTTATTTTTTTTATCACCCTGTGATTGACCGCGAGAAATTTTCTCTTTAAAGAGAGCAAGTGAAATGCAAAATAATGTTATGAACATGTACCGGCTATGCCGTGTTTTTACTATTACGTAATGTGTTCAGCGTACGTTTGCATATAAAATACTATTATACTATGTTAGCGTCTCATTAGGGATCCCGATGAGAACAAATGTTTCCGTTGTGAGGGCTTAAAAAAATCGTCAGTTAAAGTTCTCTTTATTTTTTTTCAATTTTCGAAAATTATTCAAAACAACCAATTCGGAGATTTTTCATTTTAATTTATTCTATTTTATTTTTTATTGTTGATATTTTTACAAAAATACAATTTTATTTATTAGCCAGAAATTTTTACTTTTTAAATTTCTTATACTAGTTATACTATTCCTCAAAAAGTGAGGATCCTATTTTTGCAATATTCGCTTATTATCCAAAACAAGCGATTTGGAGATGTGTATTTTTAATTTGTTTATACGAAAAAAAAATCACAATTTAATTAATTCACTAGACATTTTCTTATAAAATATCTTATACTAGTTGCAGTGCCTTTCCAAAACAGACGCTAATCTCTTGTAGTTGGAGAGGGATTTAGTCTCAATGTTTATTGAGTCTAAGCCCCTCTCTGTAACCGCTCATCCCAGTCTGATGATGTTGATAAAGACGAAACCCGGTTACTGGTCAAATAAAATAAAAGTGGAGAAAAGTATACAGTGTTTGTTTTATTATATAAAATGCAGTTCCACCAAGAAATATCAGTACAAAACTTATGTGTAAAGAGAAGATTAATGTATGCAAGAAGGTCTAATATCTTATTCTACTTTTTTTAAAATTGATAAATGCGAGTTGGTCCTTTTGCAGTTCAAACTGACATTATATATTTTTTCTTCTTCTTCTTCTTCTTCTTCTTCTGTTTGGTGGCTTGCGGCCTTTTTTTAAGAGGGATTTGCCTCCTGCGATGTCGATTCCCAGCTGTCGATCCAAATGCATTTTAATTATAATTTCTTAATAATATCTGATAAATAAAAAAGGTGTCTACGTAATATATATGTATCTACAGATATTAGATCAGTGTAGATATGTGTATTATGGATTTTACATTTACTGTAGATATGTATACGTAAGTAGTTGAATTTACCGATAATAATGAGATTCAAACTAAGCAATCATTCAATAATCGGGTTAGTGCTCGAGTCCTGCTGCCATTGTGTGTCTGTACAAAGTAGCGTACAGCTCGTTTGCTGGCCATCGAATTAATTTGCCAGTACGGTTATTAATGATTCCGTTTGGATCGCGGTCTGGATGCGTATTTACAAACTATACTCCATCGAAGCGTACGTCACTATATAAGATCTTGGATTTATTTATTAAATTACCTAAAGTCCAAGTGACTCTGAAATCTATCTGCTGCTTATGTAACACCGCTTGTCATGGCTCTACTTATGCCTTTTTCGTTATAAATCTCCTCAAGAGTGCTTTACAACTTAATTTTTTTAAAGCTTATACCTACTTATATGAGTGGATTTACTCTTTATGTTTAAAGTTACCATAATTTCATATAATTCATGAGTGAGAATTCTAGGCAAAAACACCTGCGATTTATTTAACGGACAGTTTATATGGCGCCATTTTTGTGGATCACCTCAATAGCATTTTACATATTTGATTTTAATATTGAAATGCAATTTTAGCATTTAAAATGACATTGTATTATGTATGTATAATGAATCTAAATTATTACATAATTATTGAGAGCTGCAGAGATTCCGTCATTATGCAATGCAACACACATAATAATTTATTGACATTTCAATATATTTGAAAATGATGCGGAATGCATCGAAACACGTGTCACAGTAGATTTTAAGAAATAGTGGTATTTACTGAGTAAAAAATTAATAAAAAATGGATAGATTTTACCACAAAGTGACTGCCGAATCAATTAATGAAATAACGAGAGAATAATTAAGTCTATTTATGATCTACCGTTGAGTGATTTAAGTGATCACATTTTACAATATGTAATTATGGTTGACCACCACATTACTAAAATTTCGGAGAGCAGAATAAAGTTTAATTGAAAACACAAGCATCCTTGAGATAGCATTATGCCTTATTGAAATAGTAAGCTTGCAATTACATGTCGCTCACTCCTTTCAAGAACGACATAAATAAAAAAACTTGATTTTTCAGTAAAACATTTTTAAAGTTTAAAAATAAATATAATGTATTAAAAATAAATATCAAGCCACTTATTGAACTTTGTGCTGTACAACAGATATTTTCAGGTAAAACTTGAAGGTTATTTGAAAAATATTTAGTATATTTAAAAAAATAATTAAACTATACCATTTCTTCAAAATGCAAAAATAACACTTTCTGTCCTGTAGCGGGTAAATATTAAGTTAAAAATATGCCTCTTTTGCTGGGATATAGTACATTTTCTGGGCATTCCAAAAACATGCATAACTGAAAATTGACGATTTTTGATTTATGACGTTCTTGAAAGGAGTGAGCGATGTGTGCTTATCACGCTATTGTAGATGTGTGCTGCATGTTTTGTTTGTGACGTCATTTCGTGAGTATACGAATTTATATAGAAATGTAGTTTGTGAATACGTGGTCGGTTCGTTTACCTGACGAAATGAAGACATGCATAAAATATTGCATTTTCGAATAATGGACAATAATATCGGCTTTTCATGCACGCGATGGTGTTACTGTAACTGTTAAACTTAAATTACGTTTTATTGTGTAAATCTTTGAATAGAAAATTTTACAGATGATTAAATCCAACGTGAAAATATTATATTTATCTTAAACTTTTACAACTTCTATCATATGGTTGGTACTTGAACAATCCATTTTATACATCGCTCACTCCTTTTAAGAACGTCATAAATAAAAAAACTTGATTTTTCAGGAGAATGTTTCTAAAGTTTAAAAATATAATACAATGTACTAAAAATATATATCAAGTCACTTATTGAAAATTTTACTGTGCAACAGATCTTTTTAGGTAAAACCTGAAGGTTTTTTCTCCATTTGAAAAATATTTAGTTTATGTTAAAAAATAATTAAACAAAACCTTTTCTTCAAAATGCAAAAACAACACTTTCTGCCCTGTAGCGGGTAAATATTAAGTTAAACACATGACTCTTTTGCTGGGATATAGTACATTTTCTGGGCATTCCGAAAACATGCACAACTGAAAATTGACGATTTTTGATTTATGACGTTCTTAAAAGGAGTGAGCGATATCTTAACTTAGTTTGCTAAAATAAACTTTAGTACATTTCTTCGCACATAACTTGAGTACAGGTGACTCTCGATAACTAACTAACTAACTAACTAACAATCACGCCGCTTCCCCGCAAGGGTAGGCGGAGAGAATTGAACGCCACACCATTCCATTTGGCAAACAGTCTTCGCCTCTTCCACGTTCATGCATCTCCTCATATATACCCGCCGATGGTTTCGACTCCTAACCTGACGACCACTTTCAAGTATTTGGCATACCTGATCGTGCCAAGTTTTGTGGTGACTCTCGATTTTAAGCAAATAATGTCTTGTATTTAAATACCACAAAAATACAGGTTCTTATATAATATTATATATGTATATACACACCGCCTCCGCCTCCGTAGTGTAATGGTCAGCATGCTCGGCTACCGTTCTGAAGGTCCCGGGTTCGATTCCCAGGGGGGTTTAATAAATATAAGTGATTTTTTCACTCTAATATTTATTCAATATTACACTGGACTGGTACCTGAAGTGGAGGGCTGATCACCTTTCCTTCATGTGTAATCGATCGAGGTAACACTGCGTTTATATGAAGCAGTGCCCTATGCACCATTGGGGTGCGGTAAGGGATTTATTATTATTCATTATTATATACACACACACACACATATACATATATATATATATATATATATATATATATATATATATATATATATATATATATATATATATACATATATAGATATAGATATATATATATATATATATATATATATATATATATATATATATATATATATATATATATATATATACCTAAACTAATTAATGATGTAAGATAAATACAGTCAGAGTGGTGTGGCGTTCTATTCTCTCTGCCTAAACTGCGGGCAAGCTGCGTGGTGGTTAGTTCGTTAGATATATTTATATAAGGTAATCAGATTTGTGCTTTACATATCAATCAGTGTGACACAATAGAATTTTGTATGTTTTTTTAAATTTGTTTATAGCAGAAATAAAACACAATTGTCGTTCATGATTACTTATCATCTAACGATTTTACCACTGCACTACGGAGACAGACAAAATGGACCATGTTTGGTATACAAATCTGCTTTGCAGGAAAGAAGATGGAAGAGAATCTAGATTTGTAATCCTTTGCTCAGTGTACGGCCAAGAATGTATAATCTAACGTAATACACGGAATAAATTAAAATGTTCATGTCTTTATTTCCCGATTTCGCAAGGAAGCTGGGCATATTAAGATGCAATATGTATGCATTTTATAATTTGTAAATTTCAAGAGATTCGAAATAAACATCCACCGTGGCAAGCATCCAAACCGCAGGATTACAGAGTGGAGAAGAATAGAAAGTAGTTTGTCGTGTTGTATTATGTGTGTGCTGTCGGTGCAAAGATCTCTCTAAATCTAAGGTTGATAAAATGCTGCGTTGACAATGTCCTTTGTATAACAAAAGTTAAATAAAGGGGAGAATTGAGAATACGTATAACAAGACAAACTTGGATTCAGGTAGATTATTTGAAAAAAAATATCTACTAGGATAAATACTCCTTATATGAAACATGTATGGGGTTTTTTTATTTTTAGAGGTATACAAATTCAAATTTCCTGCAATAAATTTATGGTGGCCCCCACCGTGTGGTATGTTGCGCCATCTTGTTGCCATCAATACCATTCAACTGAGGTACGAAGAAGTCAGTAATCATGGTTCTGTAGCGCTCTCCATTGACCGTAACATTCTTGCCGGCATCGTCTTAAAAAAAATGTAGGCCAATGATTCTCCTGCCCATAAAGCACACCAAACAGTGACTTTTAATGGATGTAAGGGCGTCTCCACAAAGGCTTCTGAGTTTTCTCTACTCCGAATTCGGTAATTCTGCTTATCGACAAAGCCATTTAACCACAAATGTGCCTCATCGGTGAACAAAATATTGCGTTGAAAAAGAGGATTAAGCTGGATATTGTTTTTGGCCCTTTCACCGAACCTACGACGCGCATAATGGATGTCTGAGCATCTCAGTGCTAACAATCTGGAATTTGTCTGGCTTAAGCAATCACTTTATACACTTGTATAACTTTCACCGTTCTGTCCATTATTTAACATCAATATTGCACTAATTCTTGAAACTTTTATCATCACTTTGTCACACAATATCACATTAAAAAAAATTAAATCTCATTCTTTGGGTGAATGGTTATCTAGGAACCATAATATATCTGCAATATGCACTAATTTGGATGTATTCTAGTGTGCTATTTAATCGTTATCTAGGAACCTTATTTCTTGACTCATAGGCACCATTTGTATATACATATTTTAAAATCTTATTTGTCGGCATTATAAATTATTATTTGGGAATTAACTAATATGGATAACTTTAACTAAATATCTAGAAGGTAATCTTTGAAGGTTTTATAAAATAATTTTTATAAAGCGTGTAAATCCCAACATTTGCTATTTCCATGTATTGAACAGTATTGAATGAGAGAATGATAAAAAAACATGGAACACATGTATTTATAATAATATTAAGAATACACACATCTATGTATATAAGTCAACTAAAATGGATTATTAACTATGAAATAGCGATATTTTGATGCTAAAAGCTTGTAAAATAAAACGAGCTTTCATCCCAATACCTTCTTTTCAAAGCCTATTACATTATAACGTTTATACTTGGTATTTTTCCGTCTGTACTATTTGTAACATAGCTGTCAATAAATTTAGATGCAGCAGATGCTCTCTGGCTACTCTACGATGCACCGTGCAGGGGGATCGCAGCTTGCAGCAGTATGCAGCAAACTGGGAGAAGATCTCTCTTCGAGTGTCTCGTACTCACCCGCTTGCGTGTGGGTGTTAGGGTCAAACCGGGTCAATGTTTCATGGGACATTACCGCACAATTTACAGATAACCATACCCGTAACCAGAACACATTTGGGGAACTTGTCTATGTAATAAACGTACGCACGTATTTGGATATGGGGACTAATTTTCAGATTTATTAATTTCATCACTACAAGTATATACGAACCAAAAAAACAATAATTTTTCAATGAAAATATATGTCATTGATTGAAGTTTATTTGTGGTAAAATCTATTAATTTTTATACATATTTTTTTGACATCACAACAAAGATGATAAAGAATATAGTGGTATGGGCAAATGCCCAGACTTCATGAACAGGATGACATAAATTGTATCTATTTTATCGTATTGCTTTTAGAGATCAACCTCATTCATAAATTATTTGCTGTACATACTCACTAAATGTTTAATTGTTAATACAGGGCTTACGAAAATCATAGGCTTGATGAAGTGATCACTTTTCACACGTGTAACATTCACCGATTCTTACCATCTATGTATTTGTGAACAAGTATTTAGACGCACTCAACATTTTGGATATATTTTACTTAGTAATTACATCTATTTCTTAAAATATATTTTGCCACGTGTTTCGATGCGATACGGTGTTTGAAAATGGTGCGGAATGCATCGAAACACCTGACACAATAGATTTTAAGAAATAGTGGTATTTAACATGTAAAACGAAAAGAAAAAAAATCATCGGATGCAAAAGAAACCAAATATATTAACTGAAATTCAGAAATAAAGAATTGCGGCTTAAAGTATTCTGTTTTTTTTTGGTTTGCAGTTTTTCGTTTGACGTATCCAGGAGAGTTCAGGAAAATAATATATGAATTGATTTTTTTAAAGAAAGTGCATTAGAAGAGCGTTGAAAAATATACAAAAAAAGTATAACATTAAAAAATACTATGATTTAAGAATTTCGTTCTTCTGCTACCTTGTTTTCTCTATCTCCTGTTAAATTTTGCCATATCCTGGTATATATTAAAAGAAAATATTCACTTTACCCTGAACATGTAACATAAAAACATAGTTCTTTAATAATTTTATTTGGAAATTTAACAGGTCGGTTACATAACTGATTAAATATAAAGTAGGTACTTATATGAAAGTACTAGCCTAATTATGAATTTCCACATTTGTACATATATTCTAAAAATAACTGGGAGAGGGTGGCAGGGAGAAAAGGGGAGAAAGATCAAAGCTTACTTCAAAGTTAAAATGTGAAAACGTGGAACACAACGCGATATTTATATGGACTGATATTGTTGAACGATTTCAGCGCTTACAATGTAACAAAAATATCAACAACGTTAAAAAAGCAACGTATTTTAAAATGCTTGTTGACAATTTCGCGAATATCTCAGAAAATCCTTAATAGAATATTTATAATAATGCTTTTAACGTCTTATATTTTCTTAAAATCGTATATTTTAAATCCGCTTATATAAATTCATTGTATATTTATATATATATATATATATATATATATATATATATATATATATATATATATATATATATATATATATATATATATATATATATATATATATATATATATATATATATATATATATATAATATATATATATATATATATATATATATATATATATATATATATATATATATATATATATATATATGTATATATATATATATATATATATATATATATATATATATATATATATATATATATATATATATATATATATATAGCATTAGCAAATACATTAACAATAATATAACCTTAATATTTATAACTTTATCTATTTCACAAAAGTGAGTCGATTATAATGTTTGTACTCACACCTATACAATGCCTCGGTATTGTACGTCGATACGTAGTACGAGGTCACCTCTCGAGAAGCCATTCGGGCAGGTATATTTTCAAAGTATTTCTTATACGTATCAGTTTGTTAGCAGAACCTAGATATATCGATTCATGAACGATATTTTATTAATTTTTAATCTCTTTTGTAGGAATAAGGATAGTATAAATCGCAATTTTATTGTTTTACGAAGTGCTTTTATCACTTATCAACATATCCTTGAACTATTTTTTCGTTTACATTTCAATGCATACGCTTATACTCGTACGCGAGTATTCATTTTCGTTGTAGATAGTATTAAAACTGCATTGCATTTTTTTCGCTTGTCCTATATCATATAGTCCGTAATTGCATGAACATTCATGAACTAAATATCACGCCGCTTCCCCGCAGGGGTAGGCAGAGAGAATAGAACGCCACACCACTCTGTCTTTGCAAACATTCTTCCCCTCTTCAACGTTCATGCATCTCCTCATACATACCCGCCGATTGTTACGACTCCTAACCTGACCACCTAAGGATGGTTCTTAATTATACAATATAGATTTTGGATAGAATTACTTCAGTAAAATCACCTTTATTTATTTTAAAATTAAGTTTAACTATGTAAATACCATTATTTCTTAAGGCTGAGATCTCAAGCTTGTCTCAAGCTAAAATAAGAATGTGTTAATAAATAAAAATCAATGTTACCTGGATTTAGAGAAAATTAAGTTGCGACTTAACGAATGCTGGGCATAATACCATTTCATTCCATGTATTATTAAGTTAAAAAAATAGTAATTTAATCTTTTGTTCTGTATATTTTGTATACGAATTTTCGATTTCTGTAAAAATGATGAGATGCTTGTCATCGTATAAAAGAGTGCATTTACATTTCAGGTTGCATTTCAACGTCGCCTTTATCGCGTGTAAATTGTCCCTTTTCTGTATTTTGAAAAGATATATCGTCAAAATACAATAATTAAGTTTTGTCATGAAAGTGAAACGACTTAATTAAAGTTGTGTATGTTGTTGTACGAAAATGATTGTAATATTCTCAAGTATCAATGCGATTAAGGGTGCTTTTCCTTCCTGAAATATTTTTATTGTAAAATAATCATTGTGAAAATCGGCTAAAGTAAAATAAATGCATTGTTTTTATTGTTACTGGTGTTTATTCTCAATAAGAACCTGTATCCATTTAAGCATTACATATTTTGAATTTTAAACATAAATCCAAGATTTCGTAAATAAAAAATTATACTGAACTTACAAACTTTTATCATATGGTTGATAGTTGAACAAACCATTTTATATTACTTATATTTATAAAAAATATTAGGTTTATTTCTTGGCACAAAAATAACTTGAGTACAGCTGTCTCTAGATTTTAAGCGAATCATTCGGTATGTTTCGTATTTAATATCACTAAAAAAGCTGGTTAAATTTTATATATACATATATATATATAAATATATATGTATATATATATATATATATATATATATATATATATATATATATATATATACATATATATATATATATATATATATATATATATCTTATGGTGGTATGGACATGTGGAGCGAATGTGAGCAAGAAAACAGAACGAGGAAGACTGAAAAAGACTAGGCACAATCAGATCAATCTGAAATTTAAGAAAATTAAATCTGGTGGTGTCAAAAAGCTGCATAATCGGAGGGCATGTTTGACTAGATGTTTGAATGTGAAGTAAGCGAGAATCGTATCTAACAGAAGAGTGTGGCGTTCCATCCTCTCTACCTACGTGATGGTAGTAGTAGTAGTTGTTCTTATGGTGGTCAAACATGTGATCGAGTGCATCAATTGTTGTTGATATGCATAACATGGAAGGAGAAATTACGGTATTCAATACTAATTTTTTTTTATGGTTTTAGTTTCTTTATGGGCAGAATATGTAACTGGATTTAAGTAAAATTTTCAATATTCAGGAAACTCTTTATCCAGGAAAATTTATTTTCATAAATCCCTGTAATTCAAAGAGATTTTTGTAAAGGTATCCTAATACATTGAATAATAATTTTAAATATATACATATATGGAATAAGTCAAAATCTGAGAATATGTAGAAGATTAAAAAAAATCTTAACTCGATTTGTAATCATCGACAGAATAGTGAATGTTATACCAAATAGACAATAGGTTATCACTTAAACCAGTAAATGACATCGAAAACCTTTTAAATGGTCAAACATCTGTATTCCACTTTTTAAATACAATTTTTTCTGCATCGTGATAAGTTTTGAAAATACAATAATTTAATTTGCAATTAATTTTCTTTTCATTACAAACATCCGGATTTCAATCTGTGAATCAATAAACTAGGAAAAAATCAAAAGTTTCCCGATCTTTCTACAAATTTATCGTAGATGAAACAAAGATTGAATTAATTGTATTCTAATTTTGAAACACAAACCTTCTAAATGACGTGCGACCAACAGTTATCCAGATACACTTTCCATCATCCCCGTGAAATCAAAAACACGACAGCAAATTGCACACAACTCATAAAAAAGTAAATACATTTGTTCTATTACAAAAATTAGACTCCTACTGTTGATACGACTTTTTTCGTTGTGTGTCCTATGCCTTCATGCATTTTATGAGATATCAGGATTTAAGTACCTATCCAGTGATATTGCGTTCTCTGACCCAGAAAAGGTTGTAGGAAGCTAGGAGTTGCGCAACGAAAGATGCGCAACGAACAATGTTTTTGAACAGTATTATATCGAGTAGGGTAAGCATACCTGACAAAAGCAAGCCTTACATTTCGGTAGTGTAATGGCAAACGGGTATATCTGTCAAATTTTTCATTTTCTATGTTTCAAAGTTTTTTTTTTTAAAGTTTTTTTGTTCCACAAAATGTCTAAAATAGTGTATTCCATAATCTAGCAAAAGGATATAGCTGTAGTTGCAATACTTATTTAGTTTTATTAAGATATGTACATATGCCATCCGAACAAAATATTCAATTTCACCAGTTTGTTTTTGTTCTCCTGTAAAATTTGGTCTAAGACAGATATACCCCTTTGCCTTTACACTACCGAGTTACTGGCTCCACTGATCACATAATATTAAAAAATATGTATGGAATATTTTCCGTTTTCAAAAATATTTCTTCATAATTTTTTTCAGAGTTAGTTTTCATTGGCTCGATGCACATAGGATACAAATTCACACGTGTACTTCATAAATTTCTGAACTGATACCGCCACTATACAGCTATACTCCCAATACTATGAAATAATTACCCGCGTGTGAATGGAATCTAAGACCATTACATATATAGAACTTCAAATAAAATGTTCAATATGATGTTTTATAACGGGCAGAATGGTGAACCTTACTCAAGTGTGTAAATTGATCACTTAATCCATCCAAATGCTAGGTCGTAAGAACTGGAATTCTCTGACTTTCATCTTCTTTCGTCTAAAAACAATAGGATGCTTGATCTTGCTTGAGAGCAAGTGTTTTAGCCTAGAATTTTCACTCATGAATTACATGAAATTAAAGTAACTTTAAACATAGAGAGTAAATTCACTCACGAGTAGGCATAGGCTATAAAATTTTAAAAGTTAAAGCCTGAGTAGGGTCATTTTAAGCGGTGTTGCATAAGCCGTAGCTAGATTTCAGAGTCACTTAGACGTTAGGTAATTAAAAAATCTTACTTGAGATATCTTTCATTACTATCATAACACATCGCTCACTCCTTTCAAGAACGTCATAAATCATGATTTTTCAGGAGAACGTTTTTAAAGTTAAAAATAAAACACAATGTATAAAAAATAAATATCAAGCCACTTATTGAACTTTTTACTGTGCAACAGATCTTTTTAGGTAAAACCTGACTGTTTTTTCTCCATTTGAAAAATATTTAGTATATTTAAAAAATAATTGAACTATACCTTTTTTTCAAAATGCAAAAACAACACTTTCTGCCCTGTAGCGGGTAAATATTAAGTTAAAAATATGCCGCTTTTGCTGGGATATAGTACATTTTCTAGGCATTCCGAAAACATGCACAACTGAATATTGTCGATTTTTGATTTATGACGTTCTTGAAAGGAGTGAGTAACGTGCTATAAAAGTAGACGCATGCCTTTAATATGATAACGTTATTCCAGCCGATAATGATCAATTTATTATATATTATGTTATTTAAATAAATTTCAAAAGGCACAATGTAAATATTATAATGAGTTTGGCTTGCGTTTGAAGTTAAAATATACAACATTTAACATCTATTCATTCCTAGGTGAATCCGTAAAAATAATTTGGCAACTTGCAAAGATTCCTGTAAAGTCTTCAATTCTTAGCGTTTTTCTTAAAATTTACGTATTATAATCTGGAATCAGACCTCAAAAGTCCTTTATATTTTTGGTTGAAGAGTACGTTAATTATTTTGTAAATCTTTCTTTTGACGACTCTTAAAAATGCTTGAGAGGTTGATGAATGTATTTTAATAAAATATAACGTGTGGTTCTTTTTTACGATGTGCGAATAAATTTTAAACGAAAATACATAAAAGATTTTTCATAACAAGGCGAAATAAAGGTAAGTAGGTATAATTATTAATTCGGAAGAATATCATATATTATGATAAAAAAATCTATTCAAAATCTGCAAATATGTCACCTCTAACCCAATTGTTTGCAGGAATACTGAATATACTTGTACTACTACCTACTACTAGCAACACGCCGTTTCCCCGTTGGGGTAGGCAGAGAGGATGGAACACCGCTCTCTTCTGTCCTGACATGTCCTGACATTCACTCCTCGCTTCCTTCACATCCACACATCTAGTCATACATGCTCTCCGATTGCGCAGACTTTTGACACCAATAGATTTTAGGTTCTGATATGCATATGTATTTATGCATATATATATATATATATATATATATATATATATATATATATATATATATATATATATATATATATATATATATATATATATATATATATATATATATATATATATATATATATATATATATATATATATATATATATATATATATATATATATATATATATATATATATATATATATATATATATATATATATATATATATATATATATATATATATATATATATATATATATATATATATATATATATATATATATATATATATATATATATATATATATATATATATATATATATATATATATATATACATTTTTGCAAAATCAAATGCTGGTTGCTGGATGCTGGAAATGTCACATCAATGGTATACATGAGTAAAAGGTGCTTACATTAACCCTTTTGATGCCTATACTTCCATATGAACATGAAATAAATATATATTTCTCTGAAACTAGTTGGTTGTTAATAAAAATGTGAGTGGATCAAAAAACAAAGTCTTTTTTTTACTTACTAAAATAATAAATCACTATGATCCACAAAGTTAATACTTTCAATATTCAAAATATTTATTTTTCTTTGATACTTGATCTTGGTTGATATATCTGATTTTTTTCTACATAATTGTTATCACTATTTTTAGTCTAAAACTAAAATAAAGTTAGAGTAACGCAAAGACGCAGAGACGACGCAATAAAGTTAGAGTCCCTAAAACCAGGATTTAGACTACCAATGATCGAATAACCTTTCTCCATGAGAAAATCTACTGTATTTAAGCGTTTTTCTACCGTGCTTTAAGTAGGCATGTACAACATTTATGACGAGTTTTACACTGACAATATTACCAAATATTCTACGCAAGTCTAGTAATTCATTGATTAAAAACATATGTGCCTCTCATGCGTCAACAAACTATCGATACAGGCATATCTATTTTGACAGATTTTACTTCATACAAGTGACGTCATCGTGACGTAAGGTATTAAATTGAAAACAAGAAATATATGTATGTATATACAAATATATTTATCTTTCATTTATCATACTCATATTTATAAATTAAAAATTGCAATAATGTGCTCACACTGAGTATTAATATTGGGCACATTTTTAAGGTTAAAATAAAATTAAGAAAACTGTATCAAGATGGTTTGGGCATGTAAATCGTTAGAGTGAAGAATGAATAATAAAAGAAATTTATGAGGCAAAAGCAGCGGGAAATAAAAACAGAGGAAGAAAGAGGAAAACTTGGTACGATCAAGTATTTTAAATACTTGATGTGTTCTGATGAAGAGTCGGTAAAATCGGCGTTATGTAGGAGAGACGAAGATTGTTTGCGAGGACAGATTGGTGTGGCGTTCTACTTTATCTGCCTTCCCCCTGCGGAGAAGCGGGTTGATGGTTAGTAGTTGGTTAGATAGTATTTTTGATTTTCCTTTTGATAAAAAATAATGACCTATAAATGGGAATCTTTTTTCTGGTTTCTAATCGTTGTAGGTACATAAATCCGTGAAAAGCGGCATTGTGTTTTGTTCTAGATCTAGATCCGCTATTTTTTCTAGAAAGGTCTAGAATATATATGGAACAAATTCCTAAATGATGAATGAAAACTTTCTTAATGAACAAAACAAGATTCACTTCCATCAATATTTTAGTAAGATTTCATTAAAATTTAATTGAAATTTAACTTTTTAAGTGAAGTTTTAATTGATAAATACCACTATTATTTAAAATCCATTGTGACACGTGTTTCGATGCATCATTTTCAAATACCGCATGTGAACTGTCAAAATATTTTTAATTTTGTTAAGTAGATAGTGTGTTAGTATTAATCAGTCTTGATTAAGAAGCGGTTAGCTTTGAAACCGGTAGACATTATAATTAATTTATAATAAAATATTTATGGTGATTTTAAAACAATGTTACATTTTAATTATAAAATGGAAAATCACAAATACTGTTTCAAATATAAATTTTAATAATAATTATAATATATTTAAATAATTTAAATAGCGCCATTTTCGTAAAATACTACATACTTTTAGTTTTAAGTTTAGTTTAAGTTTAAGTTTGTTCCCTATGGAAGGATTAAGATGATGTGATCATGGATGATGGTTGCTTCCCGTTAGAAGAGACAAGGTAGAAAGTTAATTAATTAAAGTGCAGGTGTTATTATTTTATTGTAAAACCTTTATACTGTAAATTGTAATTGTATCTATTGTATGTAATGTAAAAAATCTAATAATTAAAAAAAACAAATAATAAAAAAATAATGTATTTGCATCTATTTTAATTAAATTAAACACTTGAATAATCCACTGAATTGAGTTTTATTTTTATTTACGACTAGTTTCGAAAACGACAATTGTTTTCATCTTCTGGTACAAATTAAAACTATTCGTAAATAAAAATAAAACTCAATTCAGTGGATTATTCAAGTGTTTAATTTAATTAAAATAATCATGTCATTCCACAAAGTTAATGCCGAATTAATAAATAATATTTATATCTCGGCTCAACACAGGCCATGCTTAAAGAGCCGTAATACACATAGTAAAAAAAATGTTTGTATCCATGAAATAAATAAATAATAATTATAAATTAAATATGGCCAGTACATTTTTCTCAGGTCTGCAAACTTTTCACCAAGCTTTCCTTTGTATCAACTCTCAAATTATAGAATAAAATTTTTGCAACAGATCTTTCTTTCAATAGACTAAATAATTTATGGACGGCCGTGGCATTAGATTCCTAAAATGTGATTTAATTAAATATTTCGAAATAATCATTTATAACATAAGATAATTGTAAATTAATTCCATGTATGCACGTGAAAATAATGAAGTAAGGTCAGCACTAATTGTTTTTTCAAAATAATTAAATTCCTCTACTAACTGATATGTCAAGGCCACCTTTTTCTGTATGTAAAATAGGAATATTATGTAGACTATGATTAAATTCTTTTATATACTCAAATTCTATTATAAAATTCTATTGTAATATTTATTATAAAATCAACCCATGCCTTGTTGTTTATGTATACAAATAACATAATTTTGTCTAGCCTTTTCACCAGTCTGACGATGTCGGTAACGATGAAACCTGGTCACTGGTCAAATAAAATAAATATGGGAAAAAATTACGCAGTTTTTATTTTATAATATTCTGTAGCCTGGGAAAACATGGTCTTAAAGATGGCCTAAAAGCCAATTAGATAAGAAGTCAAATGTATTCATTAGGGATGCGCTTTATTTAAAATGTGTTTCGCTTAACTAACTAACCATCACGGCGCTTCCCCGCAGGGCTAGACAGAGAATCGAGCGCCACACCACTTTGTCTTTGCAAACATTCTTCGCCTCTTCTACATTCATGAATCTCCTCATACATACCCGACGATTATTACGACTGCTGACCCGGCTATGTTATGTTATATTGGCTATGTTAAAACTAATCGTTTTACAGAAAAAAATCTAATTCAATGTTTTCTTTTGGCAGGCAAAATGTAATGTACAAACAAAATGAAGGAGGAAGCTTCTACAATGTAATGTAAAAACAAAATGAGTACTTCACAAATTCCTTAACTGAAGGAGCCACCGTAAGCCATAACTCCTATAGGTGCTTCATCTCCCGTTGAGACACATATAAAACAAAGTATGTATATAAAATGAAATGTATGTATGTATAAAATGAAAATTGCTTAATCTTTACACTTTATTCAAAGTTTTTTTTCCTCTTTTGCATTAAGTATGTAGTTGAATAAATAGCCCATATATTTTACCTTATGTAGTGCAAACAATTATGGTAAATAAAAGATATTAAATTATTTTTCCTTAAAAAATGTGTACTTATTTCATAATTCCTTCTTGAATCATCAAATATCTTTTTCCTTGAGCTATATTTTTTCTTATTTTCTTTCCTTATTCAAAAAATATGGTTGTATATTTCTCCCAGTAAATAATAGATGTAAAGTATTTGTTTACGAATATCCCATGGAAATTTAACATAAAAAAACAGTATAAAACATATTTTTCAAATATTATTAATATTTAAAGCATTTACTTTGTGGTTGGTCATTTTTACTTTTTTTTTCAAAAATGTTTGTAATATTAGCATTAAACCACTCACAGAGATTTTAATGTCTATTGGTTTCGAAACGTACCCGTCTCTTCGTCAGAACAAACACTAGCACAGCATGCAAACAATACTACCCTTTCTTGAATGTTTTCCGCAGATACTTTGGCACATTTTATAAACTTTATAAAATGAAATAACTTTGTCATAACCACTTTTTTATTAATATAATTTAACCTACCGGTTTCAACAAGAACCTTGTCATCATCAGGGTTTATATTAATTCAAAAACATTAAAATACTCTCACCAAAAAACTTATATAAAAAATACTCCCCTTCACTACCATAGCACTATTCACACACTTAAAACTACACATACGATTTTGGTCAACCCAAAGACTAACATGCACTAAGTGTTGCAGCACAAACATGCGTCAAGAGCCGAGGTCAATGCATGTTTGACCTTGGCTCTTTAAATCTCGGTGAGTGGTTATATACTAATATAACTAACATTTTTGTAAACAAATAAATAAGTTTTATTACATTTATTATTGCTTATGTACTAGTAATGTCATAGTAAAGTCCATAGTAAAGTCCTCGCGGTTGTTTCTTTATTCTCCTCAAATTAAAATTCTCAACATGTGCTTACTTGTAGAAAATGTTAATCAGCTCTCTGCTTATTGCATTGTTTTACCGCTTTTGAAAACTATTATCATAACAGCTTACATACGTAACTTTTTATTTTATATTTTCTAAGGTCAATGTCACGTTAACAGCCGACGATTCGGTAAGTACAGATCGAATGCGAGCTTCCTTTGTATTCTCATTTTATTGGATGTTTTTGCTTTTGATATTTATTTTTATTCCCATTTTATTGGATATTTTTGTTTTCAATATTTATTTTTAATTTGTATTTTATTTGATATTTTTATACGTAATATTTATCGTTCCATTTATGTACATATATTGTAGATATGTAGATCATTTATATAAGTAAATGAGTAATTCATACAGTAGTAGAAAGCTCTATATATAGTCTACATATCGCTCACTCCTTTCAAGAACGTCATAAATCAAAAATTGTCAATTTCCACTTGTGCATGTTTTCGGAATGCCTAGAAAATGTACTATATCCCAGCAAAAGAGGCATATTTTAAACTTAATATTTACCCGCTACAGGGCAGAAAGTGTTGTTTTTGCATTTTGAAGAAAAGGTATTGTTTAATTATTTTTTTTAAAATAAACTAAATATTTTTCAAATGGATAAAAAACCTTCAGGTTTTACCTAAAAAGATCTGTTGCACGGTAAAAAGTTCAATAATTGGCTCGATATTTATTTTTAATACTTAGCATTATATTTTTAAACATTAAAAACATTCTGCTGAAAAATCAAGTTTTTTGATTTATGACGTTCTTGAAAGGAGTAAGCGATATATAGTCTTTTGTATACGGTTGCATACATTTAGTTGACTAAACTCTATTGGATAATATTTTGTCGAAGATGCTTGAAAAATCGTATACAATAAAATAAATAATTATTTGTGGTTAAATCGCGGTCTTTCTGGTATGATACGTGCAAAAGTGCTGGTAGCCAAAGGGATAAACACACACACATATATATATATATATATATATATATATATATATATATATATATATATATATATATATATATATATATATATATATATATATA
>NW_028281752.1:0-20022 GCF_059751285.1 Brachycentrus maculatus | reverse complement strand
TCCCAACCCCAACCCCAACCCCAACCCCAACCCCAACCCCAACCCCAACCCCAACCCCAACCCCAACCCCAACCCCTTGATTCGGAGTCTATCCACACTCATGTCAAATATTATTATTATTGATGCCTTTGTGATACACTATGCATGCCAAATTGAAACTTTCAACGAAGTCCATAATGCAACTAGATCTAATATGGGCAATATATATATGAAGATAGTCGGCCAACCTGTATAATAATTGTAACTTAACATCATGATAGAAATAAAGAACAAGAAAAGCCCCATTGCAGGATACATGGGGTACACTCCCACCCACGACCAACCCTCTAGCGATAGCCAATCCCCCCACCTCGACTGCCATATTCCAGGATATGTCGGATATATCCCCAATGTCAAGTCCTAGAATCTCTACGGCAAGACCTATGGAAAAATCACATAGAATTGCTCCAAGAAGAATTATCCAACGGGCATCGAATTCGAGCCTGAAATTAAGTATAAGTCGACAACGAAGGAAACTTATGTCCATCCCAACCAAATTATAAGTGAAGAGCTCCTCGACGGCAAGATAAGCGGAGTTAAGCTGTCAACATTATCCAATGCTGCAAAGTAAGTGTATCATTATACATAGGCACCTAGTAACATCCTCCACCGGCTTCTACACTCAGTAGCAGAAAATCACATCACTAACCTATGAATAAGCACGCAAGAAAGCCTTTGGCTGAATGATTTGCTTACAAACAACATAATTTTTAGTATTTTATTCAGCAACTTATCAGATAGTTAGCCTAAATATATTGCATATGCACGCATCAATGCGAGCCAGGCAAAATAAAAGTGCGTGCGTCAGCCTCAATTATCATACAACGCCCCCCAATAATCCTTCGGTGCTACTATTCACAAGTAAAACAGCTTATACTTTCTTCAACGCATCCACGCCAAGAGCCTATCCAATCTATCACTATCAGCAATTCGACAAAATAGAAAACGATATGAATAATACATTTAAATAAGACCTCAGGGGCTACGCTCGTAGGAAATTTTTCACGCTTGCTGCGAAACACGAGGAGACAATCGAAGTAGAAAGTCTTGGAAAAAGTAGCACTTTGATTTAATCTCCTGAACAAATAAAGAGAATGCATAAAAATAAACCGAAAAACTTCGAGTTGATGAAGATATGCGGAAGAGGGTTCGAGGGTTCTTCGAAATTAAAACTAGAAAAGGCTTTAGGGGAACCCTATTTTATCAATACGAAAGAAAGGCTGACTCGTATCATTAGCAGAACCAAATAATCAGAGGTGTCTTATCGAACTCTTCAAAACCAAATCCAAAACATTTAACTGCAAAAGGCTCGAACCAAAAAATAAAAGGATGCAAAGTTCAAAAGGCCAAAACACGTTTCCGATGCTTCATGGGATTTTGATTGGAGAGAAGACAAATAGAAGCACATTAAAAGATACGAATGCAAGCTCAAATAAATGCATCTAAGACAAACCCACCCGATTACAATAACGTGGTGACATATCATTCATTACTTCGCCATGATATGGTTGCAATTCATTTTATTATAATCTGTGCCAATTCATCCTATCATCGATATAAAATATTATGGCTGAAATAGCTAAGGCGAAGAGACCTGAAGAAATCGAAGGGGTTCGCGTCCGTATGCCTGAAGGTTATGACTTCAATACTTGGGGTAGGAGTTTAATAAGTTTAGGCAAAGATTATTCGGATTATGAACCAGATTTCACCCTGAGAACTGATGCCGTATGGGAAAAGCAGCAACTGAAAGACTGGTTTAGATTGACCAACAGAGTAAAACTCCTATAATGCAGATCTTCTATTTTAATAAGCTCAAACTCAAATACCAGTTCATTGAGCCTGAGGACATTTATATGCTAACTTTTTAGCCGTGGGGCTTTGAGGACGACGAGATCATGGAATGGGACGGATTCACGAAAACTGGTGTAACGAACTGCTTCCAAACGGGGCTAGGGCCCAAGCAGAAAGTATAGCAAACTTTTAACAGCTTCTACTCGATGCCCGACTACTACATGATGTGCGCAATGAGATTCGAAAAGTGGTTTAAGTGTGATAGTGTCTACTATCAAGATCGGGCAAAGTACTACGATAGGAACCCAGAGCATGGGCTCGTAAACATGAAAGATCATGAGCACTATCCTTGTTTCAGGTAATATTATGAAACCAGATATGCCTGCGCCGACAACATTCTAAAATTCCTGGTGTAATTGGCATACAAGAAGCGTGCAATGGGATTCTTCCAGGAAAACCACAGCAACATCTAAATCCAATCGTTCCCAACCACATTCGACGGTCCGAACAACCCCGAAACTGTAACCTATACATATTGAACATGATCATCAATTATCAATAAGCTGTCCAGATAGTTTTCATCATACCATGCTCTATCTATCCTCATACTTCATACAGCCCATATAATGTTAAGGCTGGGATTATCAGACTTATTTGATGCAAGGATTTATTGTACAGTAATTTATATAGGGTTCGGGCATTTGGTGCACCTACTAATTCGATATTAATATAAATCAATAAAGGTTGTCTATTTCAATGGAGCCGATGCAGAATTCACACAAACCAACAAGCAGTAAAGATACTTCCCTGAATTATAACTTCTTTTTATTTATCAACAGTGGATCTGGCGGAGGATTAGGTGTCAAGATCCTCAAACAATAAGTACAGATTAATCCTGAATTAGATCGAAAGAATTCAGTTTAATATCAGAATCAGCGAGTTCGACGAACCCAGTAGCTGTGACACGTACTTCTTTAACATGAGAAACGAAAATAGCAGGAAAACAGGTTTCTCGACTCTCAAGGCCTTGGTGGGCCAAGACTCTGCCAAAAAAGATAATCAAGCTAAATTGAATTATGCTACAAATAAGTGCTATGTAATCGTTTGTGGGGGAGATGGCAGTGTAATGTGGGTGATCTCCGAAATGGTTAAGCATTAAATCGATGTTCTCTTAACGCCAGTTGCGATTATCCCGCTTGGAACAGGCAATGATTTTTCGAGAGAACTCGGGTGGGGCCCCGAAAAGACCACGCTGCTGGAAAATAACTACAAGTCGCTGAAGAAATTGATAAGACACTGGATAAATGCAAAGTAAGAATACTTTGACATCTGGGATTTATAAGCAGAGATCTTCGATGTAATATCATTTTTATGCAGTATGGCAAGTTCGAAAAAGTTTAAAACGGGCAAAATGTCCCTATGGAGAGCAAGCTGATCAAAAAAACATTTGTCAACTATTTTAGTTTTGGAATCGACGGAAAAATCGGATACAGTTTCGATATGCATCGTGCGAGCTCCAGAATCGGAAATCTCGCAGTCTATGGGCTCGTCGGAGTCGCCAAGACATTCACTAAAACCAAAACTATCGATTAGCTCATTTAAACCATGTAAATTCAGACAAAAAAGAATGAGTTTGAAGATTATGGCAGTTAGGTCAAAATGAATAGGCAAATGTCCCTGCAAAACGAAGTAATGAAGATGGAGGAAAATTAAAATATTAGCAAATCAACTATACTTGCCCAAGGTTTCTTTATTGTTAAATATAGAAACATCGATTTACCGAAGTCGAGCGAGCATCTCAAAGAACAAAAAGAATGCAAAAACCGAGTATGCCTAGAAGTACTTTTCAGATGGATACTCAAATATATTAATGCTTAATGTCAATAGCTATACAGGAGGGGTTAAAGATATTTGGGAAAAGGCATCGCGAGGGTTCATAAACGAGTAAAACAATGAGGAGACTCCGGTCTCGACAGGCGATGGTAAAATTTAAATAGTCAGCTTTCCCTCAACCATGGCAATCGCAATGGAAAGAGGAATCGGAGGATTTTCTAAAAAGGTTGCGCAAAGTGGAGGGCCTTTTATATTCAACTTCAAGCAATATGAAAATGACGCCAAGCATAGGACATATTTGCAGATCGACGGGTAATTTATTCGGATGACCCATCCGAAAAAATTGACCGTAAAGCAGAGCGAATTTGTGCCTCTCGGAAAAATTAAAGTTTTGAGAAGGAATCCAAACTATTAGCCCTATGTTCCAGCATCATGATAAAATGAACCTATAGATTATTTAATTATCTGAGTTCATGGTCTTGCAGATTTAATTATTTTCTACTATTACTGTTCTTCTTCTTCGGGCGCTTTTTGAATTCGATATCAAATTAATGTTTGTTGCATCTTTTGTGATTATTTTTAAAATAGATTTAACTTTCAAAATGAGCGAAGAAATTTAGTATTTCAGTCAAACCATATCAGACCAATAACGTAAAGAATGCAAAAAGATTAGAATAATGTGAATTCGGAGGATAAATCATTCTATTTTCATCTCTTCGAACAGCCTGAGGACATCCTGCTCCTCATCCGAGTCTTAGTCCTCGAACCTTGAGAGCACTCCTTCTTTCGCGAAGATCTCCTCATACATTTTTTTAGTCTTCTTCGAGAAATCGTTTCCTGTGATTTATAATCTTTTCATCGGGCAGTTCTTTATAGTATTTAAAAGTTTTTCTGCTTGCTCAGCATTTAACTCCACGAAATTGAAACCGAGTTTTTAGAAGCTTCGATTTTTAGTGTTCTACATCAAATAAAATCATACTTCAAGGGCTTCAATGATCCTATCGTTCTCACTCTCGACGAGGCAATCTGACAAGTTCATATTCCGTAACTAAAAGCATTCCAAAATCAAATGAGCTAATTACTCAGTTGCTTCTTCTCGGATGAAGTTGTCACACACATCCAAAGCCTTTAAATTTTTGCAGTTCTCTTTTAATTGTTTGAAAAATGGAGCCAGGCCTTATTTTCTAAGCGTGTTCTGATAGACATATATTTCTTCAAGTTTGGGGACTGATTTTAAGTTAGCGGCAATATGCTGAATGCCTTCACTTTCCATTCTGTTTCTGCCTATCGAAAGGATCTTTAAGTTCGGAGTTCCAGAAAGGCCTTTGGAAATTTCGGCTGCTCCCAATGGGCCAAGACCACAGTTACTGATCAGAAGAGTCTCAAGAGTGGAAGCCTGAGAGAGATAAGTCAAAAGAGCCTTGGCCCCAAAAGGGTTGACAGCATTATGGCTGATGTCTAAATGCAATAAGTTTTTCGTGAGGAGACCTTTTGCGATATGTTCGATCGAGGCAGGAATTTATTCTTTACTCCTTGCCACAAAAGTATCGCTAACATCTAGACTCTACATTGGAAATATAAATACTTTGATTTAATTCGCTTTGAGGAGAATGCGCTCTGAGAATTATTTGAAGAAGTCCAAACTATACGAGTTGCCCTGAATGATAATTGTCTGTGAGACTGCGAGATTCTACTCGTTCGCAGACTCTTTAAACTCTTGGAGGAGTTCATGCTCGAAGGAGTTGATTTGAATTTTCTTGGAGGGGATGCAGAGCTTCATAATTGTTGAGAATTTATATAATTGGATGTGAATAGGCCATATTAATAATAGTGGACATATTAATAATAGTGGCAAACAATCTGCGGATATTGCTGTATATTCTTATAGTAGCATTAATCGAATGAATCAAAGGAGCGAAGAGGAGGCAAGCCAATATAAAATTTCTCTCATTCACGAGATCCTGAGACTTCAAGAAGACTTCTAAGCTCTCACCAGCAGGTCAAATGCGCTGCAGCATGAAAATAGCTATTTCTAGCAGCAGATCTCTGATTATGAGAACCAGTCAGCCAACAACCACGAGCACGAGCAAAGATAACTCACCAAAGAGGAGTACTAGGAAATGCAATACTGCAGGCAGAAACAGTACCAATAGCAAGTTTACCAGGAACAAGTCAGCATATTGGCCGGCAAGAATGCCCATCTGCCCCAGCAGCATGGGCAACAACATGGGCAACAACATGGGCAACAACATGGGCACAACGAGCATAATCAACAATATGAACATTCTATACACACTGAACGTACTGAGTAGTATCGAGAGCAGGGAAGCGTGGAAATACAAGAAGATCGATCCAGTAAAGAGAAATAACAGTAAGAGATGAATAAATTAAAATAGTCGACTCATAACACAGATACTGCACTCAACAAAGAGAAGTGAAATCAGCTGATAAACACTCTATTATTACAAGATAATTAATCTGAATGATTATTTTATCTCGCCACCATATATGCGTTGCCGATAGAGCATTGATACCATTAATTGAGCATAATGCAAGTCTTTTAATTGCCCATCCGTTGATCGATCGCGGTTATATGAATAATGAGAAAGCTCGAGCAATCGAAATATATCGAAGATAAATGCACACCTCCGAGTGAGCTTGAAACCCTCACGCCTGTCGACAGCCTGAAACAACAGAACTAAGTGATGAGGAGGAAGATACATTGTAATTATGAATGTGCAACCTTAATTTTATATGAACTTTGCCAATACGAATGAACTTAAACAAATTATGCAATCCCCCCCCGTTGATGTGGCCAAATTAGTAGAATTGAATATAATATAATTATTATCTCTTTATCACTTGATCATAATGAGCACGACCAATATCCTGCAGTCAGTGCATTTCACAGATGAAGTTAAGTTGGAACAAAGCCCGACAATTTAGGAGCTCACGGCTTATAAAAATCCTTCAAGCTTTGAGCAGGCCAAATAGATCAAATAAGTCCAGAAAAGATCGCCGTAAATCTAAAAATTAAAGCAATTTTCATAGACGGTCGAGGAAGTGTGCGAGCCGAGGAGGAAATAAGCAAAATAAACCAACATTTTTTAGATAATGGAAGAGGATCAAGAACTTGTAAAGCGATAGATTTCTGAAGATGCATTATTAATGCAACCAAAAGGCGAATAAAAGGAAGAAGATTTCACTGAATCCGAGCTGGAGCATTATGACAAAATGATGTACCAGTGGAGTAGTGCCCAACGCCAGTCCTTGAGGAAGGAACTCAAGAATGCAAAACACATGTAGGAGAAAAAAATAAAAAAGCCGGTTTCGTAATAGAGAAATTAAATACTATCGAAATACTTAAACTAGATTCAGTGCTATCTGCGTGCCAAATTTATCTATGAGGAGCTGCTCGAGCCCATCCACACCTCCAAAATGATCAACTTGAACGATCTGCAATCCTTAGAGTTTATTTACCTGATCTCATTTCGAGCATGGTGTGAAATAAATAAAGCCAAATCCATATTTTAGCCAGACGCCAGGTAAACGCCTGAGCCAAAGCAGGCCGCCATGACCGAAAGTGTGCTCAAAAAATCCAAATACGATAAACTCTTGGCAAACATCGATAAAGATAACTAAAATGCAGTCTACCTCTTAGAGCCAATTCTGAAAAAGAGTGAAAAAATAGAGGCGCTTTTCAGCCTCTACCACAAAGCCCTGACAATGAAGGAAAAATCATTTTTAAATAGGCTGCGAAACCTCAAAAATTATTTATTCCATTATGACGTAAAAACCGAACGAGATAAAATCCTATGTGGCTTCGAAGGTATCGACTTCAGCACCAACGAGCAAATTTAGTACACTCAGAAATATATTGCCCCAATATTAAAAATGCTGAAATAAAAAAACCCCTGCTAGTCCAAAAAACTATTCCATAAATTAATAAACTATAAGCCCATATTAACAATGCGATTGGAGAGAATGGAAGGGCTTGATGACTTTGAAGTGCTGAAAAATACGATCATAAAATAATGGAAAGCAAAGAACCCAGAGGAAACCTTGATGGAAGAAGCGAAAGGATGTTATTGATCTTTTATGAATGAATGAATAAGGGTGATTGATCTTTTATGATATGATGTCTCCTAATGCTATTTATTCCATTAAAAATCTGTTTAAGCGCTCACACGTAAAGTTAATGATTAGTTATTTCAAAATGTTACGACATTTAAAGATAATCCACCTCAATTCATCATATTATGTGTCACTATTCTGTTTTCTGTTTATTTTCGGCTGTTTCAGCCTCGGAGATTATCTTTTCCTCTGCCTACTCTTGTGGCTGGTCTTATGTCCTTTCCTTTTTATGGTATTTTGAACCCTTTTGCTCCTTGCTTTCTTATTTCTTGAGGGATTTCTTGCAGTTTTAGTTTGGGTTTGAGCTTTCCTTTTTGCCGATGCCTGATGCTAATTTTTCATACTCAATGGTAACTGGGCCATTGATCACAGTTCCAACTTCCATCAGGGCCTGGAATTTGCCTGTTTTTACTCGTTCAGGCACATATTTCTTGCGGAGCTGATCTGTTGTGTACTCGAATAATAATCTCGCCTTGTCTGCTTACATGCTCGAATGGTAGTCTGGTTTATGCCCCTTCAGAATTGCATAGAGTGTAAATTGAGAAACTAGCATAATGTCACCCCCAATGTCCATGACAGATCCATTCCAGTTTTTGTTATCCTTTTGCCAGAGCTTCATGTTCAGGATCTTCGAAACCATGTAATCAGCCACGGCACTATTGTCCTCGTGAGTGAGCCCAATGAGGACCAAAAGCCCTTGGGAAGTCCTGGAAAATTCGGCTCCTTCCACTTTGACCCAAGCCTCAAATACTCTCTGCACTAAGATCTTCATTTAGAAGTTAATATTTAATAAGCAACTCTGAATAATATTAAAAGCGAAGTGAGTCAGCCGAAAGTTCGATAAAAAATGATACCGAATCTTTTGAGAATACTGACGCCCTCATCCTATTTGATCATTGCGATGATGCGCTATTTGGACTTGCTCATGAAATCATCTAACTCATTCTTCCAGTTGATGTTCGAGAGCATCGCCTCGGCATTGTAATCAGGAATGAACTTTACGAAAATTTGCATCAAAACTTCTCTGGAGGGCTTTTTGAAATTCTCAATCTTCAGCATTCTTTTCCTTTGCTATAAACACACTGTCAGTATTTAAATGCAGACGTCATCTAGGACTTCAGCATCTTTGCTGTCGAATTATTTCTTTATCTTTATTATTTCCTCACCTCCTATATTTTCAAGACTCTGGTATCGATCATGAAGCAGGCACGTCTCCTCAGGCTTTAAGTCAACTGCAACAAGCTATTTTATGCCCATCAAATAGGGCTTTGACTCCTCGTCGAACATATACTCAAATTTTGCGCTCAGTATCCGGGTTTTCGTTGTCAGTTCGACGTAAGCCACCAATTAGAGCAAGGTTTTTTCCACACAGTTATCCGACAATTTCTCATGAAAGATTGTACTATGTTAGACAGAAATGTTGCTGAACTGCATTGACACATTCTCTGGCATTTTAGGATAACGCTCCTGATTTTATGTAACCGAAACATGCTGGCTCATATTCATTGGGAGCACCATCGATATCATATTCTTGGCAGTTTCATCTTTGAGTATTGCCTACTCATAGTTGTCCACCTATTCCCCCACAGCTTATATTATCTTGTTCATCCTCACGCCCATTTCCGGGTTGCGGAGGTACTCCCACGACTGGAGGTGGATTAGCTGGTGCCTGGTGGGTGGAATATAGTAAAGCATCGCTGCCTCACCCCAGAAAGGATCGTTCTTGCGCTTGGCAAAGATCTTCTTCAATTCGATTTCGTTAATAATTTGCCTTGTACCGTCGCAGTAGACTAATGTGATGTTATTGTCTTTTTCTCGGGATTTATCCTTGGGGAGAGTGGCTAGTGAATAGTTTTAAATCCTTCTCTTTTTATTCCTTTCTTCGAACAATCTTTTGGCTTCATAGTTCGTGATATTTTATTTGATCCGCAAACGTCCTGTTTCACCTGTATAGCAAAAAAGGCTGTCCCGAATAATGTACAGATCCGGAATGAGCAGAGTCCGGGGATGATTTTGGGAATGGCACTTTTGCAGGACCATTGAGAATGCTTCAATCTATTTCAGCCTATACTCTCTCGCCGATGTTTCTCTCGGCAATGTCGGTGTCATGATTGGCCGCGCATTGCTAACACACAAATGGCAGGAGCAAGGCTACGAATGAACCTCGTCCTGCAGATACCCAGATGATGATTATCTCATCATTCTCTCGAACTTGTTGGCTATGTCCATCTTATTTATATGCAGTTAAGCTATTATAAGGAATTAGGCGAGCAAAACAATAATCACAGCCGGTTTGCATCCCGCAAACCGATTCATATCTGCGCAAACCAATTATCATTACTGATGTCTTCAGTGATCTTCTGCTTGGAGTACCCGCTCTTCTTGAGCAAATTTTATAAGTAGAGGAGGTTATCGAGAAAACAGGGATTATCTTTTAGGACAATTTTGCCTTTGAAATTTATGATTTTGAAGACATTGATTATTTGCTGGATGTCGTAGAGGCGGTTTGCTTATAGTTTTTATATTTATGTTATCTGATTGGCTTCTGTGTGGGTGTAGGCCTCCAAAAAGATATGCTCGAGCCTGTATCCTTTGTCGTAAATAACTTCTTCCAGCTTTTGAACTCCCGACGCGAACACAATATCTACGCCGTGAACAAATATTTACTTGAGTGAATGGCTTTCCTCTTTTTACTCAGTAATGACACCCATTCAGTGAAATCGACATTATCGCTCGATATCATGTAAGCCATCTTCAGCTGCAAGCCAGTTTCGATCAGCTTTTCGACTTCAGCCATGTTGCGCTTAATATGCTCGAGATACTCTTTCAAATTGGCTTTTTGTTGCATGTTGGGCTTGATGGCTTCATTCTGAATCATTGAATAGTTACGATGATGACACTTGCGTATTATGTATTGAGCTTTTCGTCTTTTTCATGCTATGATATCCAGTTTAGCACATTGTTCTTCTTTAGCTTGTTTATATTCATTGTAATTTATTCGTTTGATATTCCTGAACTCAGAATCACTCGGATCACTCCTAATGACTTCTCTTATTATAACTATTTTGCGCTTTTTGCGAGCTTAACACTTTTTTGTGCCATTATCGATTCCGCAATGTGCTCTTGGATGTAAGAGTTTCGGAAAAACTTACAGCCTTCAGCACTCTCTAAATTTTTGGAAAAGGAAATCACAGATTTGTTTAAAACGAAAACACTCGTCGCTAAATCCTTCAGCAGTTCAGATTTCGACATGTCCGAACAAAACAAATAACGTGTTGGGTATTTGGATAATTTCTTGAGCATTGGTTAATATAAGATATTACAATTAATTTAGCTGATATATTTTCATTTCAATTTGCCTTTTTGGAATAAAATAAGATGTACGGAGTCATCTATGCCTTCATCTATCTTTCAAATTACTCCTCTTCTTGATTCAGTTCGAACTATTCGACATATCTGTCATTGAATTGTGCCCATCTCTTGGAGGAAACTCTCCCATAGTACACATAGTGGCCATGCTACACATTTTTCCCGATGTGGCAAATCATGCCCACCAATTGATAATTCATGAACTTGCGGAGAATTGTCTGAGTCGATAACTCTTTGTAAGTCTTGCCGTTTTCATGCGAAAATCGATTGATATGCACAATCAGCACCTCGCATAGAGGCTTCAACTGTTTTTTTAATTTGGAGCACTTCTTATGGCAATTATCACATTAGTAATCTCCAATAGATTCCTCCTCTGAAGTTTCCTGTAGAACCTACGTGTGAGGAATCGTATAAATATATTATTTTTCCTCAATTTACACAATGCGTTTGCAATTCGCGCATGAAATAGTCTGGGCTATGTTAATCTCGAACAGTTTCTTAAATTTGTCGAGAGCATCCAGACGGGCAAATTAGGCTTCTGCAGACTCAAATAAGGACAAGATGTAAAGCTGCACATCTTACTGATGAGTGCTTTCAGTGAAGTACTGTGGCCCTCTTTTCTTGAGATAATCCACAATTATCTTTTTGGCTTATCTCTTCCCTGAAATTTCGTGAAAGAGTATGCGAAGTTCATCAAGCAAAGGAAGCTTCGCCTTGATCTGGTCTCGATAGGAGTCTAAGAGGGCAGGGAGAAACTTGGTTTTTTCTAAGGCTTGAACCGTGGAGATGATGTAGCAATCTATATTGGATCAAGTTTTACCATTATTTCGGTTTTCGACCCCTTTCAGTGACGAGACAACCTTCGGGTATTTCTTGTGTCTGCGCCCATTTCTGAGTGAAATGTTCCAAGTGATATCTTAGTTGTCCATATTCTTTGCGAATTTTTCGTGGTCAAACTCAAATTTTCCGACTTGCTCTTTCAAACTCTTCGTGATGTAAGACTTAAACTGCGGGTATTTCCAGCAGATCAAACCACAAAGCCCTACCCAGTTATCTCGAATCTTTTAATTGGTTACTTGCTGAATGTTGTTGAGAATACATTTGATGCCTTCTTATCCAATATCGCAGTGCTTGATGAACCCTAAAATATAGAAGCTGCAGACCTCATAAACCGATTATTCGACCTTGCTACAGGCCTTGGCTCTTCTCGCGAGAATAGGAAGGATAAAATGTTGGTAAATCATCCTAAGCTTGAAGAATTAGTCCTAATTCTTCAAAAGCTGAGAGATCTTAGAGATAAGGAATACCAACTCTTTGCTAATCGCGCTTTTGGTTATAGCAATGAAAAAGTTGAGGATGTTATCCTCCGCCAAGTTTGTTATGAAATCGCAGTACACATGGCAAAAATAGCTGATATCTCGTTCCTGGAGTGTAAACGGATAGATGAACAGGAATATGTTTGAAGAGCATTCGCGTGATTGCCCTGCAACTTCGATCAGCTTCTTAAGAATCAAATGCTACTTACGAATATGATCTTAGATTTGTACTTTGGTCTCCTTCGCCAATTTCACCAATTCGCATACTCCAGTGTACTTTTCAGTGTATTGGGTCTGCAAAAAAGTGACCCATTATAATGCTGAATTCAACTCGACTTCGCTCATCTCGATATTTTAGGTACGCAGAAAGTTCGGGAATATGCTTACAGCCAACCATAGACTATCTTGCACAATGTTCGACTTAGGTTCGATAGAAATCCACGTGGAAAATATAGTGATTTAGCCACCGTCGAGGGCCAATTGGATGTAATAAGCTTTCCAGTAGACCCTCCGGAACGACTGCTTCACTTGCTGTGAAATGGAATACAAATATATGAGCATGGTGAACGATTTTAGGGATTACATGCTGTCCTCCAGCAGCTTGATGGATTTGGAGTATTCTTGCAAGCTCTTTTTTTTAATTTAGTCTAGCACCAACTCCAATATCTTCCAACTCTCGCAATGCGGTGATTTGACTAAGTCCTGTAGAATGGGCTCATATCTTGTATTCGATTTGGCTAGCGAAGCAAAGTACTCATCAATAGAAGCTTGAAGCTATTTGTCCATTAATAATATGTATGTAAATATGTATACAAACTTCATGCATAATGTGCATCCATGAATGTGCATCTATTAATATGCATCTATGAATATGTATTAATTCGATGCACCATCATTTCGCCTTTTGAATATGCAAGATGGCGTTCGGTGTTAATTCGAGCTCTTCTAAGCTTTGAGTTTCTTACTCAGAGTATTCCCTTCTTGGATAGTTGCCCATCAATATGAATTTTCCTTTTATGATCTTCCTCATCCATTGGTAAACTTCTTTCACTTTTTCTGTGCCTTCCAGCTCAAGTATGCAGACTTTACCTTCTTCAGTTCTTATTTTTAAAGTGCAAATACCACTGTCTTCTACCGACTCGCCTTGCATCTTCTCATGAGTTTTCGTTTTGAAGACGTAGCATCCATCTATTTATGCATAAAACTCCTCGTTAACCTATGGGATTTCTTCGGATATCTCATTCATTTTCTTTTAGATTTCTCCACGAATTGGAATAATTTTGCCGTTTTTGATGATTTGTTTTGGGAGTTTACTTAAAAATTACTGCCGAGATGGAGGTTGGAATTATTTTTTCGCCAAACTTTCGAATGACTATAAATTTCCTTCATTTTCTTGATTTGAATATTTTTGAGCAATCATATCTGTCACTTTTAAAAAAACGCCGTTTGGATATTTTCCTTTTAATACGTAGGGAAAGTATCCATCTACTAAATCGCTCAAAATCTTTAGTGATTCTTTACTCTGATAGGAATAAAAATTAAATCCTTTTATCGCAATTCCATCTCCAAAAAAGGCAATTGATAATGGCTCCGCCTTTCTAAATTTGTGAACTCCATTATCAACGTATATCTATGTGCCATGCCCCTAAGAGTGTAAGCCTGCATTTAGCTCTTCCACCCTTCTTTGGATTGTGTCAAGCCCAATTTCTGAGGGCAGCCTATAATTATGTTTTGAGTTGGAAATGTCTTTTTTCATTTTTGCATGATCGAGATTGCCTTCGATTTTCCCTTTACCAACCCATTTGAGTCCATACTTTTTTAAGTAATCTTCCATATGAACTGTTTTTTCGAGAAGCTCCTTATTTGTAGCCTCAAGAACTTCAAATTTTTTATAAGTTGCTTCAGCGTTTTCTCGAAAGCCCTTTAAAAAACAGTTTTAATTTTTTAACTTTTCAATTAAATCGTTTTTTTGCTTTGTTATCGAAATGTTTTACTTTCAATTATTTCTTCTGGTTGGCAGAAGTCTCTTAAACTTGTCTCAGCCTGGCGGCCATCGAAGTTAATAAATCTTCAGTTCCATTGTTCGTTTTTTGGCGAGGAGGTAATTTCGATCGGCTCTTCTCTCGGCTTTCGGATATTTTTTTTTCGGATCGGCAGGACATAGAGGGAATTTCTGCCTGAAACTATCTATACACTCGATTCACCAGTTCCTGATCGAGAATATCTGGGGTTGACTCAAGAATTTGTCTCCCTGCACTCACCAAGGAATTATTTTTGGGGAGTGATTTTTTGGATCTGCTTGACTCGCGAGACGCTGGCTTCTTCTCCCAGCTATTTTATATTTTGAAATTTCCGTTTGCGAAAATACTCATCGAAATAAATATAAGCTTTAAGCAACATACAAAGTTCTAAAATGGATTATATTCTATTTCGGAAATTTTATCTTCAAGGCGAAACCTTCAAAATCAAGGTTATTTATCTATGCAATCGACGGCTTAATCGAATAAAGAAATATTTCACTCGAATAATATCGAATCTAATGATCTTTTCATTCATTTTTTAGTGTGACTAAATACTAGTCAAACTAACCAATTAGAAACAATTTCACCTTTAAAAATGTTCAGCTTCAGTCTGCTAAATATAAATTCCTATAAAATTCCAATAAATTCCATCACTGGAGACTTGGAAAATGGTGTTAAATATATATATGTTAATTTAATAAATGGCTATAAATTTGTTTCTTAAATTATTTTAATATAAAATCACATGTAGCTCCTAATGGTTTCACTAAGGAAGCTTTAATTTAAAGTCGTATTCATTTCTCTGATTGTATCTCCTGATATTTTGCTCATCTTGCTCATGAGCTATGTCGATGTGGGTCTCGAGGCGTCTTCGGGGTCGAGCATTTTCTCAACGAGATTCATTAATTTATGCGAATATTTTTTCCGACATTCATAAATTGTCATCGATATATCTTTACTTCTCACTTTGACTGCTTCGTAGTCGTAAAAACTCTCCGACTTTTTCAAGGAGCAGCATTCCAGCAAAATTATGCCAATTGCATAAATATCCCCTTTATAAGGGTCGTAGTTACTAATTTGAGTGCTTTTATCCTTTAGGCATTCGAGGATCTATGGACTGAGGAGAATGCCCTTGCCTTTGAGAACCTTATAACCCATTTCATGTGTCGCAACAATTTACCATCTGCAGGGGCTCAAAAGCATTCTTTCAACCAATTTTAGATGGAAAGAACTATCAACAAGAATGTTTTATGTCCTAATTTCGCCATGAAATATTTTTTCTTCGTGGAGATAGTTAATCCCATTCAACAGACTGACCGCAATTTTCAGCACTGGAATTAGATAACACAATTACATATTTATTCAGTGAAAAATGCTCCGCTCTTTCGGCGCTTCTGCAGTTCCCCTTTCAAATTTTTTTGCAAGTACTCAGTATAGATATTGGCAAAGTTGTGTTTTCCGCAGAAATTATCCTGTGATATTTATTACACACTGTAAATTCTGAGTAAATTAGGAACTGGATTGCTTCTTCTTTTCTTCAAGGTTCGAAGCAGATTTTACGAATCAAATTATACGCTGAGGATGATACGCTTTTTCAAGACTTCGACTGCTTTGGTATTTATGTTCGAGAATAGTTAAATTTATCCGAACACTTCATCATTCAGTGATTGGTGAAGTTTGTAATTATTGTGAAATACTTTGAGAAATTTCGCATGCTGTTATTGTATTGTGCCACTTTTTAAGCCTGTACTTCCCATTCTGTGCAATACAATACGACAAAGGCGTAAATAATAATAATAAATTCATTCAAGGAATTTAACTATATTTACTAAATTATTAAGATGCCAAAAATCCAAAGCTATCAAAAAATGTGGCATATCACGGTCGGTCATACATTAGGAAAATTTATTTGAGATCTTCGGATCTTCTATTGGATCGACTGAAGAGATAATTGCCCCCCTTTCGGGGATTGCACTGAAGATGCCGAACTGCTCGCTATTCGAGTTATAGAATCGACTGGAAGCCGATTCTGATAAGATTCATTATTATTTGAAGTTTATTGCATCTTCAACGCGTACTAATGGTTTTTTTATTGTGATTTTTTCGGTCTCGAAGAGCAGGTTGGCCCTCCTAGGGTCTATGTTGTTCTTGTGACCTTTTCTCTAGTCTGGTCACGTTGTTGAGGCTGAGGAGATAAAGTAGAGCTGCCAAGAATATCCATAGGTCTTGCCACCTTCTGTGCTGGCATTATGAAATTAGGAGTGGAGTACGCAGGAATAGAATAAACAGGAGTAGAAAAAACAGGGACAGGATAAACAGGAGTAGAAAAAACAGGAAACTGATGAATTAAGTTTTCGGGTTGATAGTTTTTGTACTCAATTTTCTGAGGATTAACTGATTGGTCATTTTGTTAGCGTTGTCTTTTTTCATAATTTATCACCGATTTGGAACGATTGTTTTATTGCTTATTTAAACTAGTTCTTTGATTCCCAACGAAGTTTCGTGCAGTTGCGGCTAGTTTTTCGGCATACCTTGAAGGAGTAAAGTCTTTAAGGCTATGAATAGTGCTAGAATGCGGTTCAAGCCAATCAGACAGTTCCTGCAAAGTCATGCGTCTGCGAGGCTATATTTCCAATAAATTTATCATCACATGCTTTATAGCATCTGAATATCCAGGGGAATTCATCAAGTTGTGCTTCCTTTCTTCCAATAGATAGAAATCGAATTGTTTCGAAGGCATGTAGAGCTTATGACTATTTTCCAGCATGATCGAATCGATCATGGTCAACCCTGCTGAAAATGATTCAGCTAATTCGAAACTGCCTTATGGACTAGACCGACCAATTTAGAGATCTCTGACTTCTTCAGGAGCTAAAAAAGTAGTTGAGTTTTCATAGAGGGTATCTTCATAATTGGTCTTTTGCTCAGGCCAGGAGTTTTTAGATGCTACTTTAATAATTCCTTCTTAGCTCATAAAAACATAACTGGGGGCAATATTGCCGACTTTCTGCCCAGACGCATGATACTTGCCCCCGACACTCGCAAGAGTGTGAACTAAGTACCAAATTTATGCTTCTTAAAATTTTCGGCTATTCATTTCCTGCCTGTTCTTTATCTCCTCGCTGAGCAGATAAGGGAAGTTTTCATAAACCATCTAAATAATATAAGCAGATATACTTTGACTCCTCCTCCCGATCCGCAAAGTTTGCTTTCTTTAAGTTCGTGCTTCACGGGAAACAGGACATCCCGAGAATGTGCGGCAGGGTCCCTTTTCATCGCCTCAACCCATTTGGTATATTCGGATTTGTTATGCATTGGAAAATTTGCTTCCATAGACTCTGAGTAGTCTGCATTTTTTTTGAATTTCATGTCTTTGAGCTTGGGGTGGTGAATTTGGATTTGCTGTTACTCGAGGACAGATTCTACGTTTGTTGCTTTATTGCCCATATCCAAAATATGCTATTCCTATTATAACCGCCGAATATAGAAAATCAGCGGCGTCGCACATCCATTGGTTATTTCCTATAATAAGTGAGATACCAAAATTTATATGGACTGGCCTGATATGAATAAACCATCAGTGATAGCACCATTATATTTAAAATAATAATTCCTTAATTAATAAAATATTTAACACCATAGATTCATGTCAAAGAAGGTTGAACTAATTGAAGACGGAGCAACCCAGGTTGCCTTTGAAAACGCACCCAAACTTTTCTCTAAATGGTCATATGATGATATCAAAATTTAAGACCCCTGCTTCATTGACTATGTCGCATGCAAATCAGCTCGCTCTCAAGTCTACGTTCCTCATACCGGAGGCAGATATCAAGTCAAGAAATTCAGAAAAGCTCTTTGCCCCATCGTTGAGAGGCTCGTCGGGTCAATGCAATTCCATGGCAGAAACACAGGTAAAAAAGTCAAGGCCATACGAATCGTCAGGCACGCTTTCGAAATCATTAACCTCTTGACTGGAAGAAACCCACTTGAGGTCTTTGTGAATGCGATCCAAATCGCCGGCCCAAGAGAAGATTCAACAAGAATCGGCGGTGGAGGTGCAGTGCGAAAGCAAGCAGTGGATGTTTCCCCCCTCAGAAGAGTCAACCAAGCCATCTATCTCTTGGCTTGTGGAACTCGCGACAAATCCTTCAGGACCCAGAAGACCATCGCAGAATGTCTTGCTGATTAGATTATTAACTGCGAAAAAGGTAATGCTCAAGTTTGCTTCGCTCTAAGAAAGAAAGAAGAAATTGAAAAAGTCGCAAAGGGAAATCGTTGATTAAATAGACAAACTATTATTTATAATTTCATGTTTGTTAAATCATATGATCTGAATAAAATCAGTTTTTTCGCAATGGGCGTATAGTAAAGAGTAGGTCTGGCAACAGCAACTAATCTTCGTTTTTTTATTTTTTGTGGGATTCCTTCCCAGGGTTCTTTTTCTTCATTAAATCATTTCCACCGAAGTTCAAAGGATGAGAGCTGCCGAAGATATTATCTGAAGCTCCTTTGACCTTCTTATGCTCAGGAATTTTGTTGCTCTTAATTGTCAAGACTCGATATCTCTCTTATTCCTCGACGTTGGTTTTATAGTCAAGCATAAGCTCCTTAAAGACCACGAAATCAGTGAAGCTGGTGAGAATCTACAAAATTTATTCATCGATTTGATGCGAATGAGTCGGAAGCATCTAAACAAACCGGTTCATATTGAAATCTGGAATAGTTCCCGAGAGCATCTGCATATTATATTTATGGATTACGTCCTATAGGCATTTAGAAACGCTGCTTTGATATGCCTGAAATATCGGGATATACTAATTTTTGTTTTATTCTTTTCTTTCGAACACTTCACAATGCTTCCGCATGAATCCGGTTTGATTGTCTTGAAATTGTTCGTCAACTATTATTTCCTGTAAGGATTGGACTACTTGGTTGAAAAATATATCATCGGGGTTTTGAGATTCGTCTGCAATATGAGGAATAAATACCTATCATCATAACTTCGAAATCTTCATCGTCTCCTCCAAGGATTTACTCCTCCATCTAATGATTCATGAATTTCCTTATTTATATATATTGTATATTCAAATGGGCTCGGATTTTTAAATATAACTTATCGACGTATCGTTTTTAAAATAACATTCGAACATATGCCATTCTGCGTAGAGATGTTGGCTTCTAAAGTCATCTGCTTTTTTTCACACTCTAGCAAATCTTTATGATCAACAAATTGGGTGGCCTGCCTATTTTATGCATTTCCATAGTTTAAATTTTCAATTCATTTTAAAGCTATTTCGCATTGCATGAAGATATTTTATTTAGTTTCATATTGAAAGTCATTGTGATCATAAATTATAGGCGTATGATAAATTCATGGTATTTGAGATCAAAAGTTGGATCTGTCTGTATCGAAAGGGGTTGGGGTTGGGGTTGGGGTTGGGGTTGGGGTTGGGGTTGGGGTTGGGGTTGGGGTTGGGGTTGGGGTTGGGGTTGGGGTTGGGGTTGGGGTTGGGATGGGA
>NW_028281751.1:155000-235393 GCF_059751285.1 Brachycentrus maculatus | reverse complement strand
GAGAGTCGCGCTTCAGTTGGGCATTGGGCACATACATATTCCCAAATTAGATGCGATTCTGAGTCAGTGGTAGTTGTACAATACATGTGCATATATAAGAACGTCAACGTGGCACGTGTGTGCGTGGTATCTGCGTTCGGCGGTCTCTGCGGATTGAATTTAAAATTCTCAAAACAAATGAACTCTAATATAGTCAAGAAAATATAAAACGAGGAATGGAGTATTAGGCTCCTTAGTGTAGTAGTCATTCCTAGAGGAGTTAAATAATTGTAGGTAAGTGAATTTTCAGTAAAATATTGTTTTAATATTTTTTATTTTTATTTCATCATACACGTAATATCAAATTTAAATGATGTGCTATCCCTGAGTTTTCCTGTGTCGAGGGCACATTTTACATTATTAATTTATATAACTGTTTCTATATGAATCAGTCCTGCTCTACAGATTCTCGGATATAGGAGTATAATATATTTGATCTAGATGAAGTAATTGATAGAGCTTAACTCTATCAATTACTTCATCTTCATAGAGCCCTCCTGTTGGTCTAACAAACAAGTGACTAAGGAGGTACCTACAAGGGCTAAATGATAGGTCACAATATACCTAATATGGTCGCAGTGACATAAGGAATGCAAGATACCTTGACCTCACAAAAATAATAAAAAATGGGCAAATGATATTAATTCGGACATTTAAACATAATAGTAGGTAGTATATATGTATATATATATATATATATATATATATATATATATATATATATATATATATATACATATATATACATATATATATATATATATATATATATATATATATATATATATATATAAATATATATTTACATGCATTTTTTAATTAAAGTGAAGATTGTTATTGACAGAAAATTTCTTCACGTATGTACATATGTATAAACATAACGGTACAGACGTTTAGTGCGAAGGTTTGAAGACAATCTTACGCAAGAAGAAGGTATTATGATTACACTGTAATACACTTGTATATTTAGGGCACACTATTACGCAAGTCATTGGGTACCCGTTTAAATCAATAAAAAATTCGAGAACAGGTACAGTTATGTCGCAGTTTCATATGTGTAGTGTAGAATGTAGAGCATTTTTAAGTGGTTTTAAGTACTTATCTAGTATTTTGATGTATTTTCCATAACCAAAAATGTAATACTTAGAAATACATATTTGTTAATTCATTTTGTAAATAATCAAAATGTATGTTCTAAAAAAGTAAATTTATCATAGATGATCCACATTGACATTTTGAATATTGTCTCCTTCTTCTTGTCTTTATAGATCCTCAGGATCTGTCTGTGCCGCCGCCTGTCGCTCTTGGGATGTTGACTGTCTCTCCACCTTTTTGGAGGTCTGCCTGAGGGTCTACGTCCTTCAAGGTTTCCTTAAAGGGCGATAGGTTGATATTGTAATTGCATTAATTCCAAAAAAATAAGTATTTTGATGTTCAAAATCATGAACAGAATAGAGAAAGTTACAGTGATAAGTCGGTGATAACTGGTCGTAAACTTAGTAAATTCCATATTCGGTCCCATTAATTGAATTGTTTCTATCAGATATCTATATTATTCTCAATATTATTAATATTTAAAGCATTTACTTTGTGGTAAGAGACGGGTAGGTACGTCTCGAAACCGGTGGACATAAAAATATCAGTGAGTGGTTATATACTAATATAATTAACATTTTTGTAAAAAAATAAATAAGATATCTATATATTTATAATGAATTTAAAAAGCGATCTCTCAAAGAACTTCTTCTTTTGCTTAGTGTAAGCCATGTGACATGTTTTAAGAGGATCCTCCTACGATGTTGATTTCCAGCTGTGAATATCAAAGAGCAAGTCTAGTATTCGTGTTATTATGAAGATTTGGACGTTAATCAAAATATTGTTAATAAAAAAGTAGATATATTTTTATTATGAAAGTTATCATTAAATTGTAATAGTAAAGTAAAAAGTTTTTTTTGGGTTGCGTTATTTAATTTATATAATTATAAACAACTGAAGTGCAAAATTCACGTTACTCGAGATTTCCTAATAATTTAATATTGGACAGATGTAAAACAACAGCAGCGTTAAATCATTATACATACGTGGGTAAAAAAACTTTGATAAACTTCCGGAAAACTTAAAATCTATAAAAAAATATCAAACCTTAAAAACTAAATTTTAAAAACATATTAGACTCATTCCAACCTAAACTCAACCTAAACTCCATACCAAGTAATATTTTTTTATTCATTGAATTAAATTGGTATAATTTGATTTGTTCATAAAAAAATCATAATTGTAAAACGATCTGCCTCTCTAAACACAAGTATCTTCTTTGTTAGAGAGGTAGAAACGTAATATTTTCAATATTTTGTATATTTACCAACTATTTTGTATATTTAAATATGTATTTAAAAAAATGATATTAATATCATATATTAAAGAAATGATATTTTATTTCAAGATAGATTGAGAAATCATCGATCCAAGATCAGGGAAATATGCGAGATCGAAGATGTCGTTAGGTGGGGAAGGCAACGAAGAAGACAATGGTATGCGCATGTGAGGAGAATGGAACCATCCAGACTCCCCCACATCGCATTGTACGGCCAACCCCATGGTAGACGACTCCCGGGCAGACCACCAAAGAGATGGTCCGATAGCTGGGAATCGACGTCGCAGGAGGCTAATCCCTCTTAAAAACAGGCCGTAAGGCCTATAATAATAATAAGAAGAAGAAGATATTAATATTACCTGTGAGTTGATGTAGATATAATGAATTATTCATTTCGACAATACTCAGATTATTATTGATCGACACGATCATATGAAACCTCTTTGTTCCGATGGCCGTTGGAGCTACATACAGACTAATTACAGAGTTGCTGAATTTATCACGAGGCATGGCAATGTATTCAAATACGATCAAATTCACTGAAAAAAATCATCCAGATAGCCGGCATAACAATATTTTTATAATGAGTGCGAACGCAAACTTGTCTTTCAAAAGTTATTTTACATACAGGTATAATTATCATATATTACAATACTCACTGTTTTGTTATATGTAAAGTAATTAGAAGATTAAAAGATTTATGCTCATAAAGGAAGTACCTATACGTCTTTTTTTGCGAGTTGTCGGAGCACAACATACAAAATGTCGGTAACATTTCATGCGGCCGATGTTTCAAGGTTATTATGATTTGGCAACAAAAAAATGGTAATCGCTAGTATCGGACTAGGTCGACTAATCGCGGGTTAGTCGGTTTCTCAGTTATATTGACGTAGGTCAGGTAGACCGTTAAATATATACAAACTTAGAGGACCCTTCAAGTTCCATCGTCATTTTGGTCTGTTTGCAAGTAATATTACTTTTTTCATTCATTTCAAACCCTTATCCGCACCCCAATGATGCATAGGGTACTGCATCATATAAACGCAGTGTTATGTTGATCAGCTCTATATAGTTGATATCTCTGCTTCAGGTACCAGTCCAGGGTAATATGGAATAAATATTAGAGTGAAATAAATCACTCATATTTATTTGACCCCCCTGGGAATCAAACCCGGGACCTCCAACATGGTAGTCTAGCTAATATTAATTAACAGAACGTTATTTTTTGACATCTCAACAAAGATGAAGAAGAATATGGAAGTCTGGGCATTAAGACCATGGAAGACCGTCATAGGCTGGTTTAAGTGATCACTTTACACACGTGTAACATTCACCAATTCTACCCATGATTTACAACTCAAATTTTTGGAATTCCTAAATATGTGTATGGTTCCATTTTGAAACATTGTGCTTGGATCAGTAGGATTTCACTAGAGACATCTATGGGGGAGATGAAATAAGCTTTTTATTGAGCAGAAACTCTTTCACTTACATGTCGCTCACTCCTTTCAAGAACGTCATAAATCAAAAAACTTGATTTTTCAGGAGAACGTTTTTAAAGTTTAAAAATATGATACAATGTTTTAAAAATAAATATCAAGCCACTTACTGAACTTTTTATTGTGCAAAAACTCTTTTTAAGTAAAATTGACGGTTTTTGCTCCATTCAAAAAATATTTAGCATATTTAAAAAAATTATTAACAATACCTTTTTTTTTAAATGCAAAAAGAACACTTTCTGCCCTGTATCGGGTTAATACTAAGTTAAAAATATGCGTCTTTTGCTGGGATAAAGTACATTTTCTGGGCATTCCGAAAACATGCACAACTCAAAATTGACAATTTTTGATCTATGACGTTCTTGAAAGGAGTGAGCGATGTGAGGTCCGAATCTTGTATTGTAATCACATACAATATATGAAAAATAACTCCTTTAATTGGAGATAATCCAGATTAGTGAACAAGTATTTGGACACATTCGAAATGTTGTTATCAATGATGAGTTCAGAGAACAATAATTTAAATCATTTTAAAAAGAAAAAAAAAACTATCCAACAAATTTCCAACAAAGTTCCAAGCCCCAAAAGTAGAAACCATTTTAAGAAAAACAGCGATTCCCCAACTATTTAAGGGTGAATGATACTTATATCCAAAGAAAATTTAATCTACATCATCAAGTACTTCAATAACCTTCCTACAGATGAAAAAATTTAAGACATTAAAATGCTATTTTTTTAAAAATGAATTATATAAATAATATCTTTTACCAACAAACGTAAACAATAAACAATAAGTGTAAGTCCATCTCCAAGCACAAGAGCTTAGTGTCTTTATTGGAGAGAATCGCGATATTAATTTTTAGATTGTAAAAGTAGAAATTTCTAGAAAATTAATTAAAATTAGAAAAAAAAATGTAACCATGTTAAATAAAAAAAGGCCAGACATCCATCATGTCCCAACAGAAAAAGATGCATCATTTCTGTTGGGACATCTAATAATGATCTTGATTAAACCATGTGTAGCAAAGCAATTCGCATTTATAAAATGGTTGATTTTTTGGGAATTAATTAACTGTAATGTTAGGTAAAAATATTCAGCAATACGAATTAGATAACTGGGCGTAAACAAAATTTAAATATTGTTTATGGGTAATTAATTGAATTGAAAAACAAAGCGAATATTTTACCGTTATCACCTCATTAATTAATAGAGTAGGCATTTTGCTTGATTTTGGTATGGTGCAGGTACTCAATAGGTAATGTATTTTTTTATAATTGATGTAGATTTTATTTATAATTTTCTACATACTATTTTCAGTATCCCACAATATTATTAATTAGACTAAAATTGAGGCAATTAAAAGCACGTTTTTTTATTGTATCGCAAACATTTTCATTAGATAAAACCGGATTATATTTTATAATCCAGAAACTTTAATCAGGTACCCAAATTAAAAGCCTTTTTGGATCTGATTTTAAAAAAAAGTAATCACGTATTATCTATCTCAGAACAGTGGAAACTGGAGAGGGTTTTATCTACGTGTATAGGCATGGAAATGTACGTCCAAATTTAACGTAATTTAATGGAGATATTTTACAGTGGAACCTCTCATAACGAGTGTGATACCGTAATGTCGAGTAATTCGAATAACGATAAAAAAAGACACGTAAAAAATGCTCTCTTAAAACTACTTAATGTCCTTTATTACAAATGAAAAAAGAAAAAAAAGAGCCCATTATTTTTTAATTTAAAGAGTTAACATTATTTGAAACTTATCCATTATATTAAACTTATCCATTTAAAAAGAGAACAGAAACAAAAAAAATATATATAAAAAATAAGTCAAAGTACCATAATAAAAGTATATAAAATTTAGAAATTTATATTATTAAATATTTTATTTGGGAAAATTTGTTTATCTTGTTTCACGGTTGTTTCATATAGCGAAAATTCTCGTTATGAGAGGTTCCATCGTATTTATGTACTTCTTTTTGTGGATGTCCCAGTTACGTTTATTTTTAGTGTCAAATTTTATTTAAAACGATATCCTTCTATGTTGTGTAAGTTTATACGTACGTGTGTATAATAGCTTGTTTTATTACCCAAATTTACAAATCGCTCACTCCTTTCAAGAACGTCATAAATCAAAAAACTTGATTTTTCAGGAGAACGTTTTTAAAGTTTTAAAATATAACACAATGTATAAAAAATAAATATCAAACCACTGATTGAACTTTTTACTGTGCAACAGATCTTTTTAGGTAAAACCTGAAGGTTCTTTCTCCATTCGAAAAACATTTAGTTTTTTTAAAAAAATAATTATACGATACCTTTTCTTCAAAATGCAAAACCAAGATTTTCCACCCTTTAGGAGGTAAATTTTATGTTAAAAATATGCCTTTTTTGCTGGGATATAGTACATTTTTGGGCATTCTGAAAACATGCCCAACTGAAAATTGTCGATTTTTGATTTATGACGTTCTTGAAGGGAGTGAGCGAAATGTACATTTAGGGACTTGTAGTTTTTTTCAAGTCTGTAGTTTATGAACGTTCATTTTCAGGGACTTATTTTATTTTCGTTTTAACGATAGTACGCATATTTTTAGGCGCTTGTAATTTTTTTGTTATTAAAAGAGTGTGATTTATTAAAGTACGTTTCAGGGGCTTGCTTAATTTTTGCTTTAAAGTTTATAGAATTTGTAGTTTTTGTAATTTAAGAGGTGTATTTTATTAATGTAGATTTTCACTTGCTTTCTTTATTTTCGTTTAAAATATATGTACGGCATTTTTAGGAGGTTGTAATTTTCATATCTCTCGGTGTATGATTCGTTAACGTACATTTTCATTGGTTTAATTTCTTCACAATTTTATAAGCATATTATGGTGACGAGTGTTTTCATATTATTTTTTGACATCTCATCAAAGATGAAGAAGAATATGGAAGTCTGGGCATTTACGAGGCTGACGACCGTCATAGGCTGGTTTAAGTGATCACTTTACACACGTGTAACATTCACCAATTTTACCCATTATTGACAACCACACTATTTAAATTCTTGGAAATTCTATATATATATATGAACCAATTTAGAAACCTTGTTCTTCAATTACTAGAACTTCACTGGAGACATTTATTGGTGAGATGTAAAAAAGTTTTTTACTAAGCCTATGACGGTCGTCAGCCCCGTAAATGCCCAGACTTCCATATTCTTCTTCATCTTTGATAAAATGTCAAAAAATAACTTCTGTAATTGGAGATAATCCTGATTTTATGAACAAGTATTTGGACACCCTCAAAATGTTGTAAAACTAGTATTTTCAATTAGTGCCTCTTTCGGTTAAAAACTTTTCAGGTGAAAGTAATTTTTTACGTAATTTTACACGTAATTTTACACTTAATTTTTTCACGTTTTAGTGAAAATATTATGAGAGTTTTCATCAAACATAGTGAAAATACTATTCAATCATTCTCTTTTCAACCAGCTAACATGGTTTGGGAATAGTTGTTTGTCTCGCGGAGAGCAAGTTCGGCTGAGTTTACCGAATCAATATCCAGGATCCGTGTGTTAGCGCCCGGCTTAATGTCCCAATACTTGCACATTTTTTGCCGGTTGCCGTCTCGTAAAAAATGCACCATCCGTGTGTGTGTTGCTACGTACACGCGTCTGGGTGGCGGTGCATTCGTGTTAGAAACAAGCCAAATGCACACAAATAAAAGCGTATCATTATGTTATATAAGTATTGTACGGCGGCGCGTTGTGCATTTATTTGGGAGTGCATCCTTTTCGATATGTCGCTGCCGATAGTATGCAATTACTTAAAATATAAAAAAATAAAAAAATAAAAAAACCCTTACCGCACCCCAATGGTGCATAGGGCACTGCTTCATATAAACGCAGTGTTATCTCGATCGTTTACACATGAAGGAAGGGTGATCAGCCCTCCGCTTCAGGTACCAGTCCAAGGTAATATTGAACAAATATTACAGTGAAAAAAAATCACTTATATTTATTTGACCCCCCTGGGAATCGAATCCGGGACCTCCAGATCGGTAGCCGAGCATGCTGACCATTACACTACGGAGGCGGCTTCAAATATGCAGATGTAAAAGCGGCAAGGTTGTTATTTTTATTTAAATAAGATGGCTAGAGCATTGTTGCTTACAAAACAGTTTAAATAATTATTTCATTTCAAATCGTATATGGAGGTAAGTATCTAACATGTATGACTTTATTAATAGCAAACTGAGATATCGTCTTGTTGATGAAAACTTGAAAACGTACTAAAAATAACGACATGCAAACCTTGACTTGGTCTAGCTTTCAAAGGAGATCCAAGGACATTATTCGCAAAAGAAGTGTTTTTAAATGTACCTAACATTCAAAAAAAAATTTTGTCAGTGAGTAAAATCCTTGATAAGTGTACCATAAAATGAAGTTTTATTAATTGCTTACTCCAGTCTTCTTCTCGTGTCCAGTATTGAACAAAGGGACTCTTGGACATTAACAGTTGTCTGTTGGACGCTCTTCCAGTGCAGGCCCGCCACTTTTTTGTCATCCGACTATTTTGTCTGGGGCCTACCCACGCTTCTGCGTCCTGTTCTAGGCCTCCAATCAAGCACCTACCTGTAATTTATAATTAAGGTGTACTAGAATTGCAAACAGATTTAACTCTCAAGATTTAAAAAAATATATTTTAATGTGCATATTTGGCTAATAAGTTTGCTCCATTTTTTTAAACATCATAACATAGATGAGATTTTCGTTTAAAATATATGTATGTACGGTCATTTTTAGGAGGTTGTAATTTTCATATCTCTCGGTGTATGATTCGTTAACGTACATTTTCATGGGCTTAATTTCTTCACAATTTTATAAGCATATTATGGTGACGAGTGTGTTCATATTACTTTTTGACATCTCATCAAAGATGAAAAAGAATATGGAAGTCCAGGCATGTACAGGGCTTACGACTGTCTTAGGCTGGTTTAATAGATCATTTTACACACGTGTAATATTCACTCTTAAGTCAGAGTTTCTCTGTGCGAACCCACTTTACCATAACTTCTAATAATGAGCCGCTTAGGCTCACAGAAATAGCATGAAATTGAAGTATTTTTGTAATAAATAAAAAATAATATTTTCTCTTTTTTTTAAATAATAAAATGTTTGCTGACTACTGCTCTAGTCTTACTTAATTAAAAAATATTTTTGAAAATGCAGAATTTTCCCGAGATTTCACTTTACTTTGAGAAAAATCTCGTTAAAAAATTCTTATGTCTCAATTTTAAATGATCTCCACTGACTTGCTTCGGCTGTACCCCCACTACCCCCTCCCCTTGCATTTTCTCATTCCTCCCCCCCCTCTGCCTTCATGTTGTCGCGATTAATTTCTTGGTGCATTAGACCGGTGCATGGATCAGCAGACCGGATATTTTTTAAAACTTGCATACAGAATTGCTGAAAATCTAAAGGCGGACAGAGCTAATCTCGGATTGGTTCTTTTAGAAATGCACAATATCAACGTGAATACTCCCATACGGTATATATGGATATATTTCATACACACATACATAACTTGATATCGTCCGATGACTAACAAAAGAATCCAAGTCAAAATTTTTGAGTTTTAATATTTGATATGGGATGAGCATTAACGATAAAATTAAGAAAGGTGTTAACAACATTTTGAGTGTGTCCAAATACTTCACTTCACAAATCTGGATTATCTCCAATTAAAGGAGTATTTTTTATATTTTTTTTAAATCTCATCAAAGATGAAGAAGAATATGGAAGTCTGGGTATTTTTTTGAAGTCTGGACCTCACATACTAATAAAAGAGTTTCTGCTCAATAAAAAGTTTCTTTTCATCTCACCAATAGATGTCTCTAGTGAAGTTCTAGTGATTCAAAAATAATTATTCAAAATTGGTTCATATTTATAGAGCTTCCAAGAATTTGAGTAGTGTGGTTGTCATTTATGGGTAGAATTGGTGAATGTTACACGTGTGTTAAGTAATTTCTTAAACCAGTCTATGACGGTCGTCAGCCCCGTAAATGCCCAGACTTCCATATTCTTCTTCAACTTTAATATGTCAAAAAATAATAAAAGAAAGGTGTGTTGAAATGAGTGAAGAAAAAATGTGTGAAGAAAGAACACTAAAACAAATTTATGAGATGACTGAAGTTGGAAACAGGAGCTGAGGAAGACCGAGGATAACTTGGTATGATCGAGTGCTCCAAATACTTGAAAGTGGTCAGGTCAGGAGCCTTAAAAGTCGGAGGGTATATATGAGGAGATGTATGAATGCGGGAGAAGCAAGTATTGTTTGCAAAGACAATTTGATGTGTCGTTCTATTCTCTCTGCCTACAGCGTGATGTTTTTGTTTGTTAGTAAATATTTTATGTAAAAATATTGTTATTAACTAACCATTTTCATTTATATTTGAGTGTCATCATTTAAGATATTTATCCGCCTCCGTAGTGAAGTGGTCAGCGTGTTTGGCTACTGTGCCGGAGGACTTTATATTAGGCCATTGTAATATTTATTTAATATTACCCTGGACTGGTAAATGAAGCGCAGGATTGATTACCTAACAAGTGACAAATGCAATGTTGTAATAATTGAAAAACTATATTATTAAAGTAATAAAACTCAACAAAATAATGAATTGAAGTTTTTAAAGTTTAACTTATTTTCGCTATTTTTTGTTGATAAAATATTGATCAGTATGCAAAAATCGGAGAATCTAATAAAAGGCCAAAACATGTTTTTGGGAAGAAAAACTTTTTTGTTTTAAAAAAAACCGTATACGTCTAAAAGTCTAAAGTATTTTTCCTAATAGGTATTTGAATTTATAAATCGTAAAATTTAAAAACTGTATTTATGTATTTTTGAACCTAGTTACTTTTATCTAAATGCGAAATGTTTAAACTAACAAATGTATATAAACACAATAACTTCACGTGTACAAATACAAGTTACTCGTACGTTAAAGGATGTATTTTTTAATATTGGGTTCATTCTGCTGTAGAAATCCATTTGAGTTGTTCCTTTTTTATTTCGTACAGTAGTAGAAATTTTAGATCGTTGTCTAGTATATTCGACAAATATTTGATTTATTAATATGTTGCTTTTAATGTTTCAATTATAAGAATCAAATGCAGAATTCTTCTTCTGACCTTTATTTGCACCTTTGGTACATGGCGCTTTTTAGCGGATTGGCGATGTATTAACTTGATTGCGGATTGACGATATTCACATGAAGACAAGGTGATCAATCTTGATCATTGAATAAACGAGTATAATATATGTGTCGCCTACTTTCAAAATCCGCCAGATCCATGTAAATCGATTTTACAACAAATTCAAAATTCTCTGGGTAACATTTATGTTTAAAAAATTTGTCTATCTACCGATAAAATATTATTAAATTGAGGATTTAAGTATTTTATTGGAAGTTTTTCAGATAAAAAAAGACGATACACAAACCGATGATGACGTCATCTTAATTTTTGACCTATCTCCGCTCTCTGATTGGTCAGAAGGCAAGATCCATGAATATAGCGGAATTTGAAATACAACGCTTTTTAAAGTATTTTTGAGCAGGGTTTTCGGGTATATAAATATTTTAAACAATAAAACCCACAATTGGCATCCCTATAGAGAATTTATTTTAAAATCTTGTAAAACTGTATCTGGCGGATTTTGAAAGAAGCGCCACATATATTTGATGAGATACAGATGATGTAATTGAGACAGCTTAATGTGAAGGAGACAAGTGATACGTGTAAAAGAAAACTTCAAGGGAAAATGTATAAAATCAGTTTATCGGTATTAACTACTCTGATATTTCAAAAACTACATCAAGCTTATGTTTTATATATGTATCTTCAAATAATGCAATACTTTTGAGGATAATCATTAAAATAGTAAACTTTATAAAATAAAACAACTTTGTTTTAAGCACTTTTTATTGATACACTTTTTCCAACCGGTTTCGACATTGTCATCATCAGGGTTTATGTACTAATTAAAAAACATTGAAATACTCATAGTTAGTTACTTACCAATAAAAAGTGGTTAAAACAAAGTTTATTTCAAAAAGTTTATAAAATGTGCCACAAAGTATCTGCGAAACATACAAGAAATTCAAATAAATTCAAATAATTCTTCTAAATTATTAAATAAAATTTAGTTATCACTGATCACTTTTCAAAGCTAAAATTCAAATATTGAAATATCAACTTAATATTTAATAGATTTATATTATCCACTGACACTTCGTGATGGAATTGCATTTTTAATATATTATTAGATTAAAACCAATATTTTTAGCTTTTCCACATTATTTTTATTTGACCAGCGACCGGGTTTCGTCGTTACTGAAATCATCAGACTGGACATCATCACCAGTCTGATGATGTCGGTAACGACGAAACCCGGTCGCTGGTCAAATAAAAATAAAGTGGAAAAGCTAAAAATATTGGTTTTAATCTAATAATATATTAACTTAATATTTTACTTATCGTATAATGCATCAATTATGCATCACATTGGTTAAATATGTATTTTATCTACATAAATAAAAATATTAATGTAAGCTTGTTCAAAATCTCTAATCGCCTTAAATTTATTCACCAATTGCGCTGAAATTTTGACAAACGGTGCATTACAATACGCGCAATTTTATGCACTGGTGTTTTATCTGTGATAGGAAAAAACTATATTTTTAAACAATTATTAAGACCGTAAAGGCAGCGCCATCTTTTGAACTAAATAACAGCATACGAAATATTAAACATTGCTCATGGCAGACAGCGTGCTTCTTAACAGATCCTGTCACTGTCTCAATGTTTTTGACTGCACTGTTGTTTCATGGATTTTCAAAATTTCCATTACTTCACAAGAAATAAACTTTCAAGATAAAACTGCGTTTGTACGATGTAGTGGCCTATGCACCATTGCAGATAAGGGCTAAAAGAAGAATTATAAGTTGGGTAAGGTAAGGTTTGGTTAGGTTAGGTTCGGAAATGTTAGATTCGGTAAGTTTCGATTAGTTTAGGTTAGGTTAGGTGGGGTCGAGGCACTCGTAGTTATCAGCAATATGTATGTAACTTGAGGTGACTTCCATTGCGGTTCATACACCATATTTTAACTTTAACGAGTTCGGAGGATTCAAAATTAAAATAAATGCATTTCGAAATCACCATAAATAACCGAAGTGAAGATAATGCACATTTCCTCCTAAACAAGTTTCTCGCCAAAGGTTTTGCCAGCGCAAGCTTCATACCGTGTTTCAGAAGCCAGACTTTACAATGAAGGAGATAAATGGGAAAAGTATGCACGCGAGAAAAAACTACCCCATCCCCCTCTTTCCTTCAACGGGAGTAGGTACCACCCCCCCTCCCTTCCTTCTCCATCGCGATGTACCTTCAGCGTACTGAAAAATGAAATATTTACATTTATCATTATACAATATTAAAGCGCTTTCAAAAAAAAATCCGTCTTCATAGTGGAATAGTCATCGCGTTTAGTTTTCATGCATATCCCGGATTTGATTACCAGGGGCATATAAATAAATAAAAGTGATTAATTGATTCGTCAGTCACATTGTGGTAAAATCTATCCATTTTTAATTAATGTTTTACTTAGTAAATACCACTGTATCTTAAAATCTAGTGTGACACGTGTTTCGATGCATTCCGCATCATTTTCAAACACCGTAATACGGTGTTTGTAAATGATGCAGAATGCATCGAAACACGTGTCACAGTACATTTTAAGAAATAGTTTTATTTACTAAGTTAAACATTTTATTTATTGTTTCGGCATTAACTTTGTGGTAAGATATGTTACAATGATTAATGAAAACACTTGTTTTTAAAACACTTGATTTTTGTTAAAGACTACTAGTTTCGGAAGCTAAACTTCCAAACTTAAGTCTTTAATAAAACTCAAGTGGTATAAAAACAAGTGTTTTCTTTAATCATTGTAAGTTAAACATTAATTCAAAATAAATATAAGTGATTTTTTGTTCAAATATTTATTCAGTATTACCCTGGACTACCAGCTGAAGTACACGATGAATCACCTTATCTTCATGTATGGTAAGTAACGATCAAGATAACACTGGACAAGACGCAGTATCTTATGCATAATTGGGTGCAGATAGTGGTTAGAAGAAAAAGAAAAAGAATTTACAAATTAGCAATTAAGAATGCTTAAAAATGCCCTTTGTGGCATTTTTAAGCATTCTTATTAGATGTTCTAAGGACATGAAGAAAAATGTAAAAAAGAAGATAAAAATATTTTCATTTCTCTCTGTTTAAAATATTTACTTTATTTTTGGATGGAGTGGTTGGTCAAAAGGATGGAACACTATCCTAATTTATACTGACAAACACTGCTAGTTTTTCTGCCTGTCGCTTACTAGAATCATGACTTCGAACGGATTCAAGTTGTGTTTTATTAAGTCATGTCAAGTGTATTTTGGGTATTTACGCTTTATTCTAACATAACCTAAAAATTCAAATATGAATAAATATGTCGTTAGTGTAATAGCAAAGGGTTATATCTGTAAAATTTTTCATTTTCTAAGTTTGTTCCACAAAATGTCTAAAATATTGTATTCCATTATCTGGCTGAATGATATAGCTGTAGTTGCAATACTCATTTAGTTTTATTAAGATACGTACATAAAAAAATACATAAAACAAATGAGTTATTTAATTTCACATTTTTTTTGCTCTGCTGTAAAATTTGGTCTGAGACAGATATACCCTTTTGCCTTTACACTACCGATGTATATTCATTAGTTTTTTTATTCATTTAATATCTCCAACCCATCTTACATACCAAGTTGTAAACTATAAAATATATCTTTATACCGGCTGAGTATTTAAGGTTATTTTGCTAATGACCTGATAATACTTGTATATTTTATTTATTAAACAAGGCTTTATGGTACAATGAATTAACGTAGATCATAAAACCATTTTCAGCTCTACTCGATTCACACGTTAAAATCATCAAAGCGCCAAGATAAACCTATCGAATGTTGACGTGATTTGGTTATTGTAATAAAAAAGCTAAAGATACTTGTATGTGCCTTGAAACATGACAATGTAAATTAGTTCACAACATGAATGGAATTCGGTGTTTCGGTTTAGTTTTTTTTTTTTACTTAAATTTATACTTAAAAAATTTCAAATTCTAACATTAATTTATTAAACTTCTCTAATAAAATAAATGCGTTTTGGCGGGATTATTATTAAGAATATTATTTTCCAATCAACCTTTAGCAGGCTAGTGAAACTAATAAAAGTATGTACCTTACACATCTTAAAATTATTGGGTAGATAGTCCTTGTGCGTAGATATAAAATGAAATAAAACAAAAATATAATGAGTTACAATAAAAATATTTAAAAAAAATGTTTATCAATGGGTAGACTACAATAACCTTCTTGTAGATAAAAAAATTAAAGACATTAATATGCGAAAAAATAAATAAAATGCATTATAAACATGTAAATCAAACACAAACAATAAATAGTAAGTGTAAGTCCCTTTCTAAGCACAAGAGCTTAGTCTTTTTATTGGAGAGAACTGCATTATTAACTCAAAGATTGTAAAGAATTCCTTCTTGTCTAGAAAATGAATTATAACATATAAAAATTATTCTAAGTATATTAAATAAAATAAAATAAGACTAAAAATCCTATAATGCAATTAAAGCTTAACTTAAGTGCTCTTTTCTCGTTTTTGTATCCACTTTAAAACAATGACGATACAGAAAATTTCAAATAATAAAATAAAGAAAAAATAAAAATCAAAATAATATTAAAACATAATTTAAAAAAAAAAAAGTTAAATTTAAACCGGACGAAGTCGAATAAAAACATGAGTATTTTACAAAGATAAAGAGTACATACTTAGATTTGAAACAAATAAAAAAAATGTTTACCTCGTTAGGAGTTTTGCTCCTACGCTGGTTGTACCTCGAATGTTGCACAACGTAGATAATAGTGAAATTCGTACATATGTACACACATTTTTGTAGGTAGACATCGGGCCAGCAAAAAGCACGCTGCTAGTCGCTCGCTCATTGTTGTAAAATTTCGGTTAGTGGCCGAATAAACTGCCGCTTGTCTCGCGATCCCGCCCGGGCCAGGGGGCGGGAAGGGCGGGAAGGGCGGGGAAGGCGGGGGGGAGGGCACCCCCTACGTCACTGATGAAAAATGCAGCCCCCGTGAAGCCAGGGGCCGAATCACAACAAGCGCACATTTCAGCTACCGAATTTCCACGTCGGATAATGCAGATGGATTGCGAATAAAGGAAAATTAGGTGTCTATGGTATAATTAGTTCAAAAAAATATTTTTTAGTAAATGTATTTAGCATTGCTGGCAAAAGTTATGGTTGTGTACAAAATTAAAAGAGTATATAGTTACACGTTTCAACATTTTTTAAAATTATTATTATAAGGCGTAAAAAGACGTTTTTTATTACATTGTTTAGAAATTAGACTTATAAGATGTACGTGGATGTAATAACTATACATATTATCATTTTCTAACCCTTATCTGGACCCAATGGTGTATCGGGAACTGCATCATATTGATGCAGAGTTATCTTGATGGTTATTTAGACGAAGGCAAGGTGATCACTCCTGCCCTTCAGGGACCAGTCTAGGGTAATATTAAATAAATATAAGAGTGTAAAACTACTAACCCGGGTACTCCAGCACGGTAACTAAACACGCTCCGTACACCACGGAGGCGGACGATATTATCATACGAACTTATAATAAAAAAACCTTAAAATTTTCATTTATTTGTATTTATAACTAACTAACTAACTAACTAACCATCACGCCGCTTCCCCGCAGAAGTAGGCAGAGAGAATAGAGCTCCACACCACTCTGTCCTTGCAAACATTCTTCGCCTCTTCCACGTTCATGCATCTCCTCATACATACCCGCCGATTGTTACGACTCCTAACCTGACCACTTTCAAGTATTTGGCATGCCTGATCGTGACATGTTTTTCTCGGTCTTCCTCTGCTTCTTTTCCCACTAAAATTCGCCTCATAAATTTGTTTTACCGTTCTTTCATCACTCATTCGTTCCACATGTCCAAACCATCTCAACACACCTTTCTTAATTTTATCGATAATGCTTATCTCAGCTTTGCATTCCTTCCTTATTTCACTATTCGCACATCTATCATACATCGTTTTGTCACACATTCTTCTGAGAGATCGGATTTCGACTGCATTCAGTCTACTTTCATCCTTCTTTTGCCAACTCCATGTTTCACTTCCATACATTAGAGTTGGAACCAGGACTCCGTTGTGCACTGCCAGTTTAGCTTCGTATTTATCGTTGATCTAATGGACTCGTGTATTAATTACGCGGGTTTGTACGAATACAAAAACCCAAGTTCAAGTGTTTTTGAACTTTTAATTTTTTATTTGTAGTGACATTTTTCTTATGATAAATTAATGTCAAAATAACACCGGGGCGTCTTTTCCATATAGCACCCTACGTATAATTGAGGGCAAATAAGTGTCTCCTTTGTCATATATGAAAAAACTAAACGTCTCAAGTGTCTTTGGCACGGGATCTCCTATTGAAGAATACATAACAAATATCGCTCACGCTTTTCAAGAACGTCATAAATAAAAAAATCGACAATTTTCAGTTGAGCATGCTTGAGGAATGCCCAGAAAAAATACTTTATCCCAGCAAAAGCGGTATATTTTTAACTTAATATTTACCCGCTACAGGGCAGAAAGTGTTGTTTTTGCATTTTAAAGAAAAGTTATTGTTTAGTATATTTTTTAAATAAACTAAATATTTTTCACATGGAAAAAAAAACCTTCAGGTTTTACCTAAAAAGATCTGGTGCACAGTCAATAAGTGACTTGATATTTATTTTTAATACATTGTATTTTATTTTTAAACTTTAAAAACGTTCTCCTAAAAAATCTAGTTTTTTGATTTATGACGTTCTTGAAATGAGTGAGCGATATGTACAATCATATTTATAATAAGTGAAATATTTGTATCTGTTTGAAGATACTGTTTCTTAGTTTAAATCCGATTATGTACATTGTATAACGTATTGTACGTGTGTCTTTCATCAATTATGATAAATAATAATAAAATGAAATAAAATACTACTATTTTTTATTTAAGTTTTACTTGGTAAATATCAATATGTCTTTAAATCTATTGTCACACGTGTTTCGATGAATTATGCATTACTTTTGAACCGATGCGGAATGCACTGTCACAATTGATTTAAAGATATAGTGGTATTTACCAAGTAAAACTGAAATTAAAAATGGATAGATTTTTACTAATCAATTTATGAAAAAATAATACTAAATAAATTTAATCACGGACAATGCCAACGATGAGTATTCTATAATTGTTTATTTTGGACATTTAAAGAATTTCAAAAATATATTATTAAAAAAAAATATTACTGAGAAGAAAATGATATTATATTTTAATAGTATCCTACTAACTAACTAGGTAAAGTTTTAAAACTATAAAATAATAACATAACTATAAAATAATTAAATTGAATTTTATTAACAGTAAAAAATACTTTCAAAGTAAATTTCATCATTAGATTTGTTGAATACTTTACTTTTAAGAGGGTTACAAAATTCATTTTTACCATTGCGGTATCTACACCTACGCCTTATTCCGTATTCAACAACCACAATGTTCCCCATCTCTCGTTCTTCTAAATCGTAACACTTAAACATAATGGTTAATCTTGTTTAATCTTAAGTTATTAAGATTTTGTACCATGTACACAATGACGAGGACCTCCACAAGCTGCTCTCCGGCGTGACCATCGCTCGGTGAGGCATCCTGCCTAACATTTTAGCCAAGCTCTTACTCACGAAGACCAAGGAGAATTTTTTTGAACCCTTATCCGCACCCCAATGGTGCGTAGGGCACTGCATCATATAAACGCAGTGTTATCTTGATCGTTCACACACGAAGGAAAGGCGATCAGCCCTCGGCTTCAGGTACCAGTCCAGGGTAATATTGAATAAATATTAGAGTGATAAAATGACTTATATTTATTAGACCCTCCTCTAGGAATCGAAGCCGGGACCTCTAGAACGGTAGCTGAGCGCGCTGACCATTACACTCTCTCTCAAGATCAAGGAGAAGGTGCAATTATATGACTTCTTCATTTTTCCCTTTCCCAGACTCAGCCGATTGACTTTAAATTTGACTTTAATATTTTTTGTTAAACATTATCATTTTATTTTTTTTATATTCACGTCTGTGTAACCCTTGAGGTGTACTTTACAAAAATGGCGCTGTATAAATTATGCAAAATTAATATTATTTTATTTATTATGCAATAATCTAAACATTTGAACTTATGTATTCATACTATTGGTAGAAGTTTATCAGGCAGAAAAATATGAAAAATCAGGCATCGAATTGTTTGAAAAGTAGGTACCATACATTAACATCTGCGGCGCCGCTCTATGAATGCAAATAACAATTTCCGTTGCATTTCTTTAAAGAAATAAAATTGTTTTTAAAAAAGTGCGCTTTTTCTTAGGGCGCTCGGGACGTGCTTTGTTCGCCTTTTCCATGATAAATCACCTAGCGTTTTCCGCTTTAGCCGGGGCGAGGTACGGGTGGGGTAGATCGTACCGGGTAGGAACTGACGTGGTAATACACCCGTTATCGTCACATTTTACCACTTGTGCGAAACATATTAATGCAGTATGACTCTACACACATACACACACACATACACACACATATACAAACACACACACACACACACACACACACACACACACACATACACACACACAAACACATACACACACACAATGTATTAATGCGTGTGTTATCTTTAGTTTTGAAGATTATTTTAAAAAACTTTTATCAGTATCATTAGTAATTTTTATAACATTTTGAGTGTGTCCAAATACTTCTTTACATCTCACCAATAGATGTCTCTAGTGAAGTTCTAGTGATTCAAGAACAAAGTTTCCAAATTGGTTCATATATATAGAACTTCGAAGAATTTGAGTAGTGTGGTTGTCAATAATGGGTAGAATTGGTGAATGTTACACGTGTGTAAAGTGATCACTCAAACCAGCCTATGACGGTCGTAAGCCCCGTAAATGCCCAGACTTCCATATTCTTCTTCATCTTTGATGAAATGTCAAAAAATAATATAGTAATTTTTATGTTGGTCGAAAAACATTGCTTCATTTAAAAAAGGTGATCCCATCGAAATACTTAAATTTTATAATGAATTTACGAATTTATTAAATTTTTCTTTAGAAATTGTTTCTCGAGTCGTTAAAATTAAAATATCGCAGTACTGCAAGTACTGTTTTCTCAGCACATATTGATTATTCATCTATTTAACTTTATTTCAATCCTTAAAGAAAATGTAAAAGTTTTTTAAGGCAGCAAATAACATTAAATTAAAAAAAAACTAGAAAATTATAAAATAACATTAGAGATATGTAAATATATACAAACATATCTTATACGACACACACACACAAACACACACATCTACTATGTTAAAAAGTCAATACAATTAAGGTGTTAAAATTAGTTTTTTTTTTACAAATACATATGTATGGTAGAACACGGCAGTTGCAGATTGCATCGTCGCTTGAAGACGTAACAAACCAATTGGTCTATATCGATGGGAGGGACACGGAAAATGTTATTTAAAAAAAAATCAAAAATAAGACGATTACAGGATCAATTACCCGATGTAGTAGTATGCAGTGGAAACCTGTAGGTACGAGTATAATGTACATAGGTAGCGAGTGCATGTTCGGCTCTCAGTGCAGGTGCAAGACGTAGGAGCCGGGCCGCTGATGGGGATTTATGTGCAGCGGGCGCACTGCTGCGCCGACAGTTTGGATGCGACGAGATGTATTGCCGCTATTGGTAAAACTGAAACTTTCAGTTTGAGGATCGGTGATTTATTTGCCAAATGGAATTTCAGTACGGACCGCGAAAGCTCCGTATACACATGACACAACAAACATACAGCTTCGAATGTACATAAAGTAATGCTTACGAACTTACTAGAGAAAAATCTAATTTCATTCTAAGATAGTCTAAGTTACTTATACTTGTAACAAAACAGTTATTTGTTTTCTGACAGATGTAATAAACGAGTATTGAATGATGTTCTTAAAAATGACGTTTATCATTGAAATAGCGATTGTAGTTGGAAAAAGAAGCAGAGTAAGACCGAGGAAAACTTGGCACAATCAGGTATGTCAAATACTTGAAATTGGACGGGTCAGGAGTCGTAATAATCGTCGGGCATGTATGAGGAGATGCATGAATGTAGAAGAGGCGAATAATGTTTGCAAAGACAGAGTGGTGAGGCGTTCGATTCTCTCTGCCTATCCCTGCGGGGAAGCGGCGTGATGGTTAGCTAGTTAGTTTTTTTCATTGAAATTGAATAGTCTTGAACTTTATTAATCGAAAAGCAATATTTTTGCATCTCAACACACATGAAGAAGAATGTGGAAGTCTTGGTATTAACCGAACTTATGAACTATAATATAATATATAGTCATAGGTAGGTTAAGTGATAACTTTACACACGTGCAACATTCACGAATTCTAATCATGATTGACACATTACCACACCACTCAATTTTTTGGAACTTTTGTGTCATAAGATTGATCGATATATCTAGGATAAATTGATCAATCTAGTAACACAGTAGGTACATGAGCTCATAACAGCCAACTATGTTGGGTTGAGGAAAGCTCTTTTTAAGCAGAGATATACAATAATCTCAATATATCAACAATCGTGAGGTGTACACAATCGTTAAGAAAAAAATATGCATAAATTTATGTGTTGTATTAATCGATAAGTAACAAAACATTTTATATTTTATTATTTTATATAGTTATTGATTACTAAATAATACGTTACCAAATAATTATTTTTGTTGTTTTTTTTAATGCTTTTTTTTCTACTTTAAAGACCTGTACTAAATACTAAAATATATAAAAGAAGCGAATACAGGGAAAAATATAGCCGGAATAATAAAATTTAACCTACATAAGCAATTGATAAAGTTGAATCTATTAATTGCACTCAATAATAAATTTAATAAAATTTTGAATGGAGAAATATTCAGAACATAAATCAATAGAAAACGAGAACGTTTGTCTGCTACAGTATATATTTTTGAAAGATTTATAAGACTAATTTGACCGTATGCTTAAAGCATCAAAATGCAATATAATCAATATTAATCATACTTACAATAAAAAATGCTGTTTTGTAGTATTTTTTTTGTAAATGCATGAAATTACCATTATATCAGACTGTTTGACTTTTGCGATGAACAAAATTGTAAAAGGATAAGTTATAAGGTAAAAATTTACAACTTAAGTGGAAGGAAATAAAAGTATTAGTGCATTTTTATCACTTAAAAACAGTTAATAATGCATTTGTGGTTTCAACTGTACAAAAGGAGAAAATAATACTGTTTTATTTCGGAAGTGAATATTTTTGTGGTAAAAGGGAAGTATTGTTTTTGTATTGGCTTTTCTGGGATTTAATTTTTTTTTATTTATTTTAAAACGTTTTGTAAACTTAATTAACGGCCGTTGCCAAAATTGTACATAATAGATTACATGTTTTATGATAAAATATGTAATAGAAAAGAAAGAATAAATTTAGTTTCAATTATTTTGAAATAAATATTATTTTAGTCATTTATTCATTTATTGATTTATTTTCTATTAAATACATAAAAATTTTCATCACACATAAGTCATATATAAAATATGACCGATGAGTTATTTCCATTACTTATTTTGGTATTAAGGGTAACAAGACTGAAACACAAACAATACAAAAAAAATAAAAAAAACTAACAATTTATGGATTTTGAGTACACATGAGACATTTTTTATTTGTATCTAATTATAAGCTATCGGAACATTTACCTTTGTTCCACCACTGTGACTATATATTTTTCAAGCTTCGTTTCACTATCCTGAAAATACTAGTTACGTTATTATGCCCGCCAATCAAATCGAATTTGTTGTCTGTTGAAAATGTACAAGTTCATGAGCGTTAATCAAAACAGTTTTGTGTAAAGGTCAAATACTAACCTTCGAAAAAATAAGAAAATAATATTCATGGTCAGTGATGCGCATGAAATTTCAAAATGCATTTATTTGATAATTTATTTATCTGTTTAATTGAAATGTCTTAAACGAAGATTAATTTCTTTTTTTGTTGTATCCGTCATAGTTTAATTAAAATATGGCAAAGAACATATGTAAACTAATCATACTTAGTTTAATACATTTATGGTATGTATATAATTTAAACACGTATCATAAATGTATTTTTAAAAATGATGACCTTGTTCTATGTTTTTTTAATCAAAAATTAAACTTTTATAAAGCAACGATTAAAATGTTTAGTTAAATAAAAACATTTTATTATCTTTTCTTTAAGTGATATTGTACCTAATCGATATTAATTTGTCGCATTGTGTCAAAATTACAAATATGTATTATTGGTGTGTGTGCCTCCATAGAGTAGTGGTTAGGGTATAAGGCTACCATGCTGGAGGTTCAGTTCCGAGTTCGATTCCCAAAAGAGCCAAAATAAATTATTTTTCACTCTGGACTGGTATCTGAAGCGCAGGACGGATCGCCTTTTCTTCGTGTATTTAATGATCAAGAAAACACCTGCTCCTGAACTATGCAATGCCTTATGCACCATTGAGTGAATACAAGGGTAAAACTGATTATTAATGAAGTGGTTATAGTATTGTGTTAGCAAGCTAAAGGTTGCGGGTTCGTTCCCAGGGAGGAAAAAAAATAGTTTTTAAAAACTCTAATATTGATTTATTAATACTTTAGACTGAACTAACGTACACTGATCATCTTAGTTTTATCATAGATATGATAGAATTATCACTTCATTATACAACCAGAATAAGAAAAAGAAAATTAAATGTTTTTATTTTATTCAAATCTTACGCTTGGAAGTAGTCCTGCATTATTGGACTTATACTATGGTGAAAATACATAACTTACATAGCTTTACATACTTTAATGTGCATAACTTTTTAAAATTCTGTTTATATTAAGTTATTATTAACAAATAATTAACTTCTCATTATTTGATGCCCATTCCACTCCTTGGAGAATGTTTAAGGAAAAAATTCTACACCATAATTGAACTTCTGAAACTATTTAAAAAAAAGAACCTATAAGAGCATATTAAAATCTAATGAAAATTTTTTATTTTGTGTAATTTTAATCGAATATAACGAAATAAATTAGGATTAAACGATATGTTTAAAAATATGATAATGTTTAAAATTATCTTTTGCATAAAAATAAGTATTATGTCATAAAATGAGGAACAAAAAAGGACAAAAATGTTTTGCATGATCAAATACACCAAATTCAATTACAAAGATAGCATTTAAATTTTCAAACACCTGTATTAAATCCAATGATTCTTCATCTTTGACCCATCACGAATTCTTTATGATATTTGTTCAATTTCTTAAACACGTGTTAAAATGATTTATCCTTATTAACTATCATTCAGTAAGTGAAACAAATTAATTATATATGTATATTTTATTCGTGCATATTACTCATATGCATTCATTTCATTAAATATGCTTTATACTTACACGATATATCATATTTAGGAAACTTGTATATACATAAATATGTATGTACGTAAATAAAAAAATACAAAAAAAAACATTGACGCATTGTTATTATCGGGGAGTGGTTATATCGGGAATGTGCAATAAAATCTAAAACAAAAAATTTAACCTTAAAAAAACTTTTCAAATATATTTTTTTTACTTTCATATCAATATATCGTTGAACCGTGGATGATCCACACTTTTAATATTATTTCATGTAATTAAATTTATATAGTGAATTACCCGTTGTTTAAGGGTGAGATATCAACCACACAAATTCACTACACGACCGGCTGTGCGAGAAGCCAGACATGTTGTATGCGCAAAATACATTTTAAGAATGTATGTTTATTGATTTTTTTTTCTGACTTCTTACCTTTAATAACTGTTTTTTGCAAAGTCATATATTTATTTCAAAGAAAATCTTATTTTCTCAATACAAAAACAGCGTTTTAACAAAAAAATCAATTACGTTAAATGTTACCAGGGTTTAAAGAAAATAAAGATGCAGGCTATCGAATATCTCGCCTAAACGTTACATCGCGATGACACCAAAAATTATTCGTAAACAGTTTTATTTTTTATCGGTCCCTTTTTAAATTATAGATTTTATCATATTTTTATTAACAAATATAAAAAGGGTAACATTTTTTTTTACCAGGATTAAAAATTAAATATGTAAAGAGTACCCAAAACTATGTTAAAAAATTGTAGCGTAAATGTCCAAACAAGTACCTACGTATTTTAGAATACGGAGTAGGGGTGAAATGCACAGAATAAAAAAAAATCTCTGGTAGAAAACAGCGTTTGGACCGTTTAATCTTTCACTCGCTGATTACGGACAATGCGATCGTAGTAACATTCTACTTGCATAATAGAACAATACGTTATTATTCCTTGTGGTCACAAAAGAAAACATTACGAATGTTTTGTACAAAACCAATTAATTTTCATGAAACATTTTGGTATGAATTAAACATCCACATCCGCAAAAGCTTGTGCAAAGGACATTTTTCTGAAAGAACTCGTTTTCAAATAAAGAAATACAACTAAAACATGAACTTTTTAATTAATTATGTACTGCCATAACATACAATTAAAATGATTAAAATAACTTATTTTCGTCACTTGTTCGCTTATTCACTTTAGTGCATTAACGCAGTATAAAAATTATATATATATATATATATATATATATATATATATATATATATATATATATATATATATATATATATATATATATATATATATATATATATATATATATATATATATATATATATATATATATATATATATATATATATGTATATATATATAAATATATATAAATATAAATATATATATATATATATATATATATATATATATATATATATATATATATATATAAATATATATATATATATATATATATATATATATATATATATATATATATATATATATATATATATATATATATATATATATATATATATATATATATATATATATATATATATATATATATGTATATATATATATATATATATATATATATATATATATATATATATATATCTATATATATATATATATATATATATATATATATATATATATATATATATATATATATATATATATATATATATATATATATATATATATATATATATATATATATATCATCATCATCATCATCAGCCTGTGTCCGTCCACCCACTGTTGAACGTAGGCCTCCCGCATGAGTCTCCATCTTCTTCGATCCTCCGCCTTTCGCATCCAGGTCACTCCCGCTATTCTTCTTATATCGTCAGTCCATCTTGTAGGGGGTCGGCCGATGCTTCGTTTGCCAGTTCTTGGGCGCCATTCCAATACTTTTCTTCCCCATCGACCGTCGTCTCTTCGACAGATATGTCCTGCCCATTGCCACTTGAGTGTGCCTATTCGTTGGGTAGCATCCACTACTTGAGTTCTTCTGCGTATTTCCTCGTTTCGGATTCTATCTTTTAGCGATACTCCGAGCATGGATCTCTCCATAGCACGCTGGGTGACTTTTATTTTATGAGTAAGACTTGCTGTTAGGTTCCACGTCTCTGCGCCGTAAGTTAATACAGGGAGGATGCATTGGTTAAATGCCTTAGTTTTTAGACATTGCGGAATTTTCGCTTTAAAAATGTACTTTAGTTTTCCAAATGCTGCCCATCCCAGTTGTATGCGCCTGTCGATTTCTTTTGAGAAGTTATTTCGCCCAAGTTGTATTACTTGTCCCAGATAGGTATAGTCGTTTACAACCTCTATTTGTGTTCCTCCAATGGAAATAGGGTCAAAGGTCTGGGAAATATGACTATTGATCATGGCTTTTGTTTTATCCATGTTCATTTTCAGACCAATTTTATTCGATACTTCATTAAGGTCGTAGAGCATGTCTTGAAGCTTGTCAGGTGATTCAGGCCACTCTGCCTTGCCTTTGTAGACTATGAAAAGGCATTTGACTCAATCGAGACATGGGCAGTACTAGATTCACTACAACGCTGCAAAATAGATTATCGGTATATAGAGATAATAAAATCTCTATACAAATCTGCAACAATGATGGTCCAGCTCCATGATAGCACCAACAATATATCTATAAACAAAGGTGTTAGACAAGGAGATGTCATATCTCCAAAACTCTTTACAAACGCCCTAGAAGATATCTTTAAACTGCTGTCCTGGACGAAACGTGGAATAAATATTAACGGAGAGTACATTTCTCACCTCCGATTTGCAGATGACATAGTGCTAATATATATATATATATATATATATATATATATATATATATATATATATATATATATATATATATATATATATATATATATATATATATATATATATATATATATATATATATTTGTCCACGGACAAATATATAATTTTATACGTACGTTATGGGTACATGTTGGGTTTTAAGTCAGTGTTTCTCAGTTCGAACCCACTCTACCACAATTTGATACCTATTTCTAATAATGAGACATTTAGGCTCACAGAAAAAGCATAAAATTGAAATATTTTTGTAAATAATAAAACACTCATATTTATCTTTTTTCAATCAAAAAACGAAAAAAAGGGGTTAAAGAAATGTCAAAACGTTTCAAAAGTATGTAAAAGTACGGATATGCAATCCTGAGTACCTTAACCATTGCTGGGATTTTCCTTCGTCTACCTACTATTCCGTGTACAACCGTGTTTCGCTATCGTCATCTTGGAGGGTCGTTTGTAATATTCGTATAACAAGCAGAACACTGTATATAATTTTATTTATATATTTCTGCGTAATTTCGCATGCAGCATACAAAATCGCACGTGCCATCTTGTGTGCGATGAAACACATCTCGGTAATTTATTCAAATATTAATGCAGAACTCATTACTATCTTAAATATATCTACTGGGTGGCCGCGTGATGTCGACGGAGGTATTTCTGAAAGTAACACTTGTTTGGTACATTTTACATTGACAAAGCACATATATTGTTTATTTATTAATTTGGCGTTTAATTTGTAGAACTCCATTTTAATTTATGTTTTAATTGGTAAATCAAATGTTCATTCAAATTTTAATTTGTTCGAAAACGCCATAACAAGGCGAAAAAATTGTCACGATATTAATTTTTATGTGTTTTTCATCAATAAAATACAACTTAGTGACTCAAAACATCTGTGTTTGATTTAACAATTAATACACTTACATTGTTTTCATTACATTTATAATTCAAACAAGATAAACAAAGTTTATTTATTTTTTACCGCTTTAAAGATCTTATCGTCTAGCTTACTTTTTTGATAAAGTAATTAATTTGTTTCAATAATATTTATATATTAATATACACATATAAAACAAATGGTAAAAAAATATATATCAGGATCAAACTACCCAAAACCGAATATTTTGCTCAGCAAATATAACGAACGGCTCCTTCTATTTTCTCAAGGCGCATCTTATTTTCAATTGTTGGGTTATCTTTGCGCTAGAAGGTGCATCGGGATGACGTCACGGGTGCACAAAAAATATGCAAATAATTCGAATAACCTCAGCGTTCTGACTTCATTATACGGTGGACTCGCTTTAGGAACCCTTTCTCCCCTACAACCTACCACCTCCATCCATATCAACCCCACCCCCGGCCTTATAACCGGCTAGGAATAATTTCCTAGAATATTATGAATGAAGCAGCGCAAAAAATGCAAATTAAAATGCTAAAATATATAAAGTATAAATTTATGCAATATAAAAATGCAATTAACAGCGGAAATTTGCATATTAAAAAAATAAAGTGGAGTACATTTTACCAATTTATTTTTATAAGTTTTTGACTTTATATATTTTAAACAAAGAATTATAATAACAACATTATTTTTTTAAAAATATCTTCTAACCCTTATTATGCAAGTGTACTGCATCGTATGAAACCAGTATTATCCTGATTGTTAATTAAATGAAAATAAAGTGATCCCTTCTGCGCATCACGTAGCAATTCAGAGTGAAATTGAATAATTGTTTAAGTAAAAAATCAGTTGTATTTATTCTTGCCTCCTTGGAAATTGAACCCGGAAACTCTAGTACGACAGATAAACGCGCCAAATACAGAGGCAGAAATTATCATTCTTATTCATAAAAAAACATTTCTAATAAAGGTTGTAGCTGGAAATTTACAAAGTTTAAATGTATTGTGTATAAAATTGTGACAAATCATTAATAAATAAAAATGCAACTTTAGTATATTTCTTGCTGGGATATTCCGTATCAAGAAAGAAACTTTATTATTATATTGCAAAGCTAGACTAAAAAAACTTTAGAAAATCTTTGGGTCCCTCGTGGAATACCTGTCGGAGAAGGGGATGTTCGCCTCAGAAAACATGCATTACGCAATAGCAATAGGTTTTTGTATGCTACAAATGCACGTGTGGTATTGTGTGGTAGACTACATTATTTTATTCTACAATTCCCATCACTACAATGTTGCCAGATAGAGAAAGGTTTCACGCGGCATCGAATATATTGCCATTTTTAAGACAGGTGGAAATTTCAAATCAAATACTGAATATTTTCATATTAATTTTGATTTTAAGACGCATCTGAATTTTGGAAGTAATTTTTATTAAGAAAAAAGATCGTCTTAGAGTGCTTGTGCACTATACGGAATTTTACCGTCTAGCAGTCCGGTTTAAAAAAATAAATAAAAAGCGTCTACGACAGTTAAGAGTGATCGAATTCAACCGTGATCACGCACCAAACAAGTGCACCAATCGAAGAAAGACGGCTAAAAGCACAAGTCAATCCAAGCTACGTTTACATTACGTTTACAAGATACGTTTTATCATGCTAACCGGACTGCCGGACAGTAAAACTCCGTGTAGTGCATAAGCGTTCTTATAGTCCGTAAAAATGGTATTTGTACATCTTAGGTGTACAAATACCATTATTTAGGTACCATCTTAGGTACAATTGCAGTGTCTTGTATTTCATCCGGCTATTTATTTTTCAGAATAATATGAACCTGTGCGGTTCGTTTTGAACCAATAAATAACTTTTATGTATATTTGAAAAGTCTGCAGTTTAAATAAGACGTATCTCCAATCTACGAGATGTTGTGAAGCACATTACACGTGTACATTAATTGAAAATACTCGCCATTTACTGAGCGGGCAATTGCACGGAAACATTATTCTGTCCGAGGCAACGACAAAATGTACGCTGGCCTTATATTTACGAGTTTTAGTTTCATGTACATAAGATCAGTTTACAGCTGTAAAACAAAGTAAGGCAGATTAATAATGGCGTATTAAAAACCATTATTATGAAGCTTTTTTCTGAAAAAGCTGTCTTCTGCGAATGAATAACTTTTTTTCAAATGAAAAAAATGTTGTTTTAGGTTTTCAGAGTACCGAATGGTTACGTGGGCGGTCGTAGTATTTTGGTTAGAAGATTATATCACGAGTTCAAATTCGATGTATTTTGGGATAATTCACCAGATATTTTTTTTGTCAAATGTATGGTTACCTTTAAATACTGTCTTTGTTGAAGGATAGGATTTAAAGGTAATCACACCGTTAAATTAAAATATCATTAGCTTTAAATCCTTAAACAATGACAGAATTTAATCCAAATAAGGATCTAATACCTCTTACGTATAAAAAGTTTTATATTTGATTTAATGTTTTTTCAAAATAAACATAAATATTTCAAAATTTTCAGTGTGTCCAAATACTTGTTCAAAAAATCTGGATTATCTCCAATCACAGGAGTTATTTTCATATTATTTTTTGACAACTCATCAAAGATGAAGAAGAATATGGAAGTCTTGGCATTTACGGAGCTGACGTCCGTCATAGGCAGGTTTAAGTGATCACTTTACACACATGTAAAATTCACCAACTCTTTTCATCTCACCAATAGATGTCTCTAGTGAAGTTCTAGTGATTCAAGAATTATGTTTCAAAATTGGTTCATATATTTAGAACTTCCAAGAATTTGAGTAGTGTAGTTGTCAATAATGGGTAGAATTGGTGAATGTTACACATGTGTAAAGTGATCACTTAAACCAGTCTATGACGGTCGTTAGCCCGGTAAATGCCCAGACTTCCATATTCTTCTTCATCTTTGATGAGATGTCAAAAAATAACATCAATGTTTCATTCCAAAAAACATTCAGAATAAATATTCAACCGCTGACTAGAGATTTTATTTTTTAAGTTTTATTTTTTGATATCCACCAAATATTCATCAATTGAATATTCCAATTTTTAATAAAACCTTTAACGTTAAAATTATTAGTGGTATAACTCCATATCCTACTTATTTAATTGAAACGTGATATATTCATTTCATTTTGAATATGAATATATATGCAATATCGAAGTTGGAGAAAAATTAGATTACAATCGGCGTTTTATAGTCGGTGATCTATAATTTTTACTGATCTAAAGACGGTAATATTAACTGACTTATAAAAAATAACCGATCAATTTTAAAGTAAAAATATGTATTTTCGATAGCGCTTACATTCGAGAATTACATTTACAATGATATAAGACATGTGCTGCTGTAGGCCGAGATTCGCAAACAACAGGTTGTTAGCATATAACTGCAAAGCTCAACAATATTACGTACATACATACAAATGTGCATCGTACGAAGCTGCATTTAGTGGGGAGAGCAGGTAACGAGTACTTGTAGATGCAGATACGATTAGTTACCAGATGCCACATCCTGTGTACTGTGTACTGTGTACTGTGTACTGTGTAATGCCCTCCTTAATTGTATCCCTATCAACCCATTCAGACTTACATCGAGTCTAACGTAAACACATACACTTTATGGGGATAAATCGTTAAAATGGTATATGTAATCTTGAATGGTTTATTTTATAACATAAATAAGCAGTTTTATAACAAACAAAAAAATATTCAAAATATATGTTTTTTTGTTGTTGTTTTTAATTTGTATACATTTATTTAAATCACAATTTATACATATTAAGAACTTTTTTTTATAAATATGTATAAATTGTGATTTAAATAAATAAATTACAATTTATACATATTTAGAACTTTTTTTGCAGAGACCCACCAAGCCACGTTGTGTGTCTTGTCGGTGGAGTTCTTTTTTAATACATTTTTATTGTTTTTAACGATTTTAATCTAATATAAAAAGAGAAAAAATTAAGAATATAAACATTTTACAATTTTCATAGAATTAACTTTTGAACATTTACCCATTCCTTTATTTTGCCTTTGTTCCATATTTTATTTTGACCTCTAACATCCGTCGGCAACAAATTAAAAATCTTCGGAACGATATATTGCAGTGTTCGACCCATATTTATTGTTAATTCTTGTAAAGTAAAGATGATTACAATTGTGTCCCAATTTTACCATCAATTTAAATTTAATAGTTTTAATGACATCGTCACTAACAGTTTGTATAAAAACAATTTTGTCACCTGGTTTCTGGAAATGACTCAGTTTTTAGTTGATCATCTGGATTCGAATTCCACCCTGACGGTGGCTGGCTCGCCTCCACAACCCTGACTAGTACACCAGACTGATACAAAAAAAGAATTTGCATAAAAGGTTTGCGATTTTACAATTTTTCGAAATTCGCGTAAAGGGGTTGTCAATCATGGATAAAGTGGAGAATCTTACATTGCGTAAACAATGATCAATTCAACTTTGTATATTAAAAGCATTGTTAACTTTGTGGTATGGTAATTTAACACTCTCCTTATAATTCATCGTTCACTCTACCGACAAGACACACAATGTGGCTTCGTGGGTCTCTGCAAAAAATTGTTTTAAATATGTTTAAAATTGTGATTTAAATAAATGTATACAATTTATGTTATACAAAAAAAAAACTTTGTATAATACCACTTAAAAAAACAACTTGTATAGTCAACATTTGCCCTGATGATTGAATGCTTATTCCGATACAAGCAGTCATGAAGTACTGTTTTTAAGTGGTATTACTCAAAGTGAACGATGTACGATAAGAAGGGTGTTATTGATCACTAAAACCAGCCAATGACTGGTCGTAAGCCCTGTAAATACCCTGGCCTTTATCTCATATTCAAACATTTCTTCATCTACGCTGAGATATTGAATAAATCACGATAAAAATAAATTATATTCATAACAGGTTTATGTGCTATTTAAAAAAAAATAGTCTCTCGAACAGTTTTCATGTCCAATGTTAAGATATTAGTTCAAAGTTCAGCCACCGTTCGCTTAGTTATTAATTATCACGTTTAAAAACGATTACAGAGCGAGGTGTTACATCGTTTACCTCTTGTGCTTAGAGCGACCGCCAACCAATTTAAAAGTGTTCATATCCAATATTAAGATATTAGTTCAAAGTTCAGCCACTGTTCACTCAATAATTACCACGATCCTCCACGTTACCTCTTGTTGCTATATTAACGTCCGCCAAACAATTAAATAAAGTTGAAGTAAAGTCTTAAGCAACATACCGCTCACTCCTTTCAACAACGTCATAAATAAAAAAAACTTGATTTTTCAGGAGATCGTTTTTAAAGTTTATAAATAAAATGTAATGCATTAAAAATAAATATCAAGCCACTTATTGAACTTTTTATTGTGCATCAGATCTTTTAAGGTAAAACCTGAATGTTTTTTCTCCATTTGAAAAATATTTCGTATATTTAAAAAAATAATTAAACAATACCATTTCTTCAAAATGTAAAAAACAACACTTTCTGCCCTGTAGCGGGTAAATATTAAGTTAAAAATATGCCGGTTTTGCTGGGATATAGTACATTTTCCGGGCATTCCGAAAACATGCTCAACTGAAAATTGACGAATTTTGATTTGTGACATTCTTGAAAGGAGTGAGCGATATATGAAAAGTTGGTTTACAAACTGATTTGTAAACGGCTAGTTTTTTTCCAACTGATTTGAATAAACTGTATGGGTTTAGATCAATATTTATTCGGAGATTCAAGATTTATTTTGTCATACTTACAATATTTTAAATTGGTATAATATTATACATACTAGACATAGGCACATAGAAATAGAAATATTATTTCACTGTAATATTTATTCAATATTACCCTGGACTGGTACCTGAGGGCTAATCACCTTTCCTCCATGTGTTGATGATCAAGATAAACAAGATGCGTTTATATGATGCAGTGCCCTATGCATCATTGGGGTGCGAATAAAGGAGATCAAATAATAACAAAAAAGACTAAATGACGTCATTTAAAAAAGCCCTTTTTAAGTCAGCTTAAGGATTCGATAATTTAAAAGTAATCACGAAAAGCAGTTCAGAAATTTGAAAGTGTTTTTTGTATTTCTACTTATACTTATATTGCGACCACCACGCCGTTTCCCCACAGGGGTAGGCAAAGAGGATGGAACACCGCACTCTTCTGTCCTGACATAAACTCCTAACTTCCTTCATGTCTATACATCTAGTCATACATGCAATCCGATGACGTAGACTTTTGATACCACCAAAATTTAGGTTCTGATTTCTAAATCTTAATTTCTTTCTTATTTATTTATATAAACCGAGTAAATTTTACGAATACCATTCCAATAATGTAATTAAAAAAGGAGTTTTCCATAAGTTAAATCTCTAACACATAATCTAATAAATACCAAAAAAGAAAACAGATGATTTAAAAAAGAAAAATAATAATTGGATTTAAGAACAAATTAATTTATATTGACGCCAAATAGGCGTAAATGTATTTTTCAAAAACCATTTACGTGTTGTAGGATATTGTAAGACATGATTAATTAAGGAAGTTCAGATTAAAGATGTCAAAAGCTGATGGAAAAGAGATTTATTTAATACTATGAACATCATGCGGAAGTCTTTTAATTGGACTGGAGTAATGATTTTCGGTATATTGGAAATTGAATGATATAAAAAATTTACAATGTTTAGCAATTTGAAAGGGTCAAAAAAATCACAGGATGATAGAAGATAATTATAGGTATTATATTTAACGAAAATGGAGTTGAGATATGAAATTATTTAAGTATTATTACTTATTTATATACACATATATTTATGAACAAACATAATAAAATCCAGTAGGTTGTATCGGGAACGCAGAAAGGTATACGTGAAACGTTTTGTGCATGCTACATAGGTTGAAAAGACACTAGAGTAAAGAAATGACATAACCGTGGCCTCTATTTTGGTATCGTTAAGTAAAATAAAGAAGCCTTTCCTTAATCAAGTATTTGTTATGTGGGAAGATAGTGCCATTGTTGAGGTACACATAACGTGACCTAGGCTTAATTAGACTTGTGCGCAGCGTTCATAGAGGCGTAGCCCGGTAGTACGTTTTCCATTCAAGCGGGTGTAGTCTTCTAAAGTAATTTTCTACACTGTAATGCAAAAATGATAAAGAAATGTTCTTAAATGTTTTTTAAGTAGATTGATAAGAATTAAAAATATGGAAATATTGCAAATTACGACTCACCAAATCTGTTAAAAGTGCCTTTAGAAAACGTTTTTGGCAAAAGTCCAGATTTAACATAAATTATCGTAATGAAAAAGTTGCTCAGAACCTGTCGTTCATAAATGGGATGGTCTTTATCCTTGAACTTTTTAAAATCATTAATCAGATGCATAAGCGCACTTACATTTTCACTTTCAGCTTGCAATATTAATAATAAATATTATGCACGATATGCATTTTCACGATTTAACCTTACTTTATGAAATAACCTGTATATAATTATATAAGACACATTTCATTAACAGCAAAAAAATCATAGTTTTAATGATATTTCGAACATGTCCAAATATGTAATTTTCTAATTTAATACATATGTCGAATTCATCTTCATAAATTGTTATCAAGTTACGTTAAAGACATTTCATAGAGATGTGCAATTCATGGAAAGGGAATATGGATAAAAATTGAACAGATTATCTCATATTTATCTTATTAAAAATGTGTTACATATTATTTACGAATAAATAATTTTATCGATAAAATTTAAGAATTCAATAACCCATTTGGCCATGTTAAGAATTTATTCTAGAGTAATTTTAGAGTAATTTTGAAAATTTTAGAAAAATTCTAAATTACCTTATACGCGGCATTTATTATTTAAAAAAAAAGTATATTTATATAATATGTGTAAGAGAGGAGCACGCTATTAAAAAATAAATACTTTTTTGTTTACAATTAAAAAATATGACGTATGATTTTTTAAAACAATTTTTTGTCTATTTTCAAACCGCGTGAAGATTTAAGTTATTGTGTTGCAAACATTAAACTTTAAGAAATAAGATCGGCAGGTAACGCTTAATTTATATTTGAATATTTTTTTTGTTCGGGAATTACACAGCTTTACATTTTAAAAAGTATAAAATAAATATTAGTTACATTTCCAAAAATAAACATAACATTACATTAACAAAATAGTTACATTAATAAAAATAAAGCCAATTAAATAATTCCACATTTATGATCATTCCACAAGCAAACAATTCCACATATCATCCTCATGCAGGAGAAAATGACCAAGTGCATGTTTTACAAAAACATGATTATTGACTATTTCAGATCTTACTAGCTTAATGTTGAACTGGAAAAAATCCCAAAGCGATTTTAAACTTTCAAGTATAATATATTGACTTGTTAAAAACGACTAAATGCATTGATGACAAATGTGAAAAAACGGTTAAATGGGCCCTCCTGAACATTTTACGTTTTGTTAGTTGGTCACTTTTTCGTGTACGACTACGATATATGCAGTATTTATTCTTCGACTAATTTAATTTATATGCGTTTTTTAAAGTAAGGCGTTCAGTCTTATATTTTAAAAATCAAACAATACGCCAAATATTTTTTTATATTTATGTATAAATTATGCAATTTTTGTACAAGTTTGAGTCCATTCTATCTAAATTTCGGGGCGATAGCATTAGTTTAGCTGCAGCAGCTGCAGGAGATTACCCCAGGGCTGGACGTGATGAACTCCATTGTAAGAAGAAAGTTTTAGAATTTTCCGCCAAGGAGTTTTTTCACTGGAAATTTCCAGTTATAAAGTTTACGGGCCGGACCAAACTTAATATAAAGTTGGACCATGCGACGGTTGGTGAGATCTAGTGGATGCTGTATTGGAACGAGCGAAAATCACAAACCTGACATTTGCAATTTTAAGTTTATAAAATTAAATATTTGCCCATGATCTATCAATGTCACCATGATTATATCAGAAATCAGATATTTAAAAAGGTCATTTTAAAGATCGTTCTTTACAGATCTCTGGAGATCCCAGGTTCGATTCCCAAGGGGGGGGGGTCAAATAAATATAAGTGATTATATTATATTACCCTGGACTGGTACCTGAAGCGGAGGGCTGATAACCTTTCCTTCGTGTGTTAACGATTAAGATAACACTGTGTTTATATAAGGCAGTGCCCTATGCACTATTGAAGTGCAAATAAGGGTTTGAATTGAAAAAATTGAAGGGATTTTTTTGACATGCTTAACTCTTTGCACTCTCAAGATAAATATATTTTTTTACCACAAAAAAATATATACATTTACAATTTTGAATAGGAGAAACAGTATTTTTTATTAATGTGCTTTAACATTTAAGGCATTCATTCAAAACTAAAAATGTATAAATAGTTACTAAGGAATTAAATAAAATATTACGAATTTAAATATTAAGAAAGTTATTTTTTTCATTATTTAATCAAAATGTAGGATTTTACAACAAAAATATCGACGCGTTTTTATTTTTTTTAAATTTGTAGTTACTAATTATAAAACACATTTTTGGAACTATCGTTTTTGTAACACCGTGTATAAACGTGTGTTTTGTTTCTACGAACAAGGTTACTGAGATTAATTGCCCAATTTAATAAATTCGCTAGTAATTATCAGCCATTTATATCTGCGGCGTAACAAAAATATAAAATTAAATGTATTACGTGCATACTATTATTATTACTGATCGTTTCTTTTTACAATACATTACTACAACTTTTTTGTGAACGCCTCACTAAGCAAAACTTATGACGAGACGTTTATTCAGGTAACTAACAATATATATCTAGGAATTAAAAATAGTACAGCATAAATATAGTAATATAAATGAGGTGACTATTTTAGAGTAAGTTTTTTTTAATTTGCCATTTTAATATGTACAAATATAATTCAAGTTGTGTAGAGAAAAAAAGGTACAGTAAAAACTATGTATAATAAATAAAGCAGCAACATACTTATTACATAATTAAATTAACTGAGATTCCTTGAAAAGAGCAATAGAATAATTAATTTATAAAATATATACAATATAATAATAAGTACAACAATTATATTGTTATTATTTCAACAATTATATTATTATTATATGAGTAAAAGCTTGTTAATTCGAAATTGAAGGGACTAAAATTCGGATAATATTTCTAATAAGTAAATAAGCTAAAATTATGTTTTTTTAGTTTTATATGTACTGATTTTGCGCTATGTTTCCAATGTAATTTGTATTTTTATTTAGTGAAGAACTGAACAATATAAGGGAAATAAAATAAAAAATTTGGGAATTTTTTTTTTATAAAAATCACGTTTTCTTATTTCAAACAACAAGTGAATTAAGAGTTTTGTTCGAATAGTAATTTTTTTTTCTTATTGATAAAGTTTTTTTTATTATGTCGATTTTAAAATAATTTTTGAATATGTATAATGTATACAATACAATTATAATGAATGCAATAATAAGTATGTTCGAGTATAATATATATGAATGAAATATGATTCACAGTAATTTTTAATTTTCAAATGTTATTTTCGAGTTGATGTTTTTTGCCAATACATCCAAAATAGTATATTATAAAAACGCTGTAAAATGATGAAAAAAAAGTGATGAACTTTCGACTAACTTTTGTATTATATTTTGAATACTCAATTCAGTTCGGGTTTCCCTAGTGGTCGGTTTTACCGATTATAACGTAATATGAGCGGAATGAACGATGTAGTGCTATTGAATACGAATGTTTAATCAATTTGGTGTTCCCAATCACGAGTCTTTGGGAACTAAATAATTACCAATACTTCACATACTAAATATTTAATACAGTAATTTAAATTATTATGTACGTGTGTGTGTGTAATAACAAATTATATTAATTAACATTTTCCATTTCAAATAAATCTGCCATAAGATAAAAAATTGTTTTACCAAAGATAAAATGTAGTTTAGACATTTACCATATAACATGAATAATGTGTCATTACAATATTTTGAGTGTGTCCAAATACTTGTTCACAAATCTGGTTTATCTCCTATATGATTTATTATTTTTATTATTTTTTGACATATCTTATCTTAACAAAGATGAAAAAGAATATGGATGTCTAGGCATTGACGGGGCTTATATTACACGTGTGTAAAATGATCAATTAAACCAGACTATGACGGTCATAAGCCCCGTAAATGCTCAGACTTCCACATTCTTCTTCATCTATTTTTTTATGAGGTTAAGGGATCTTGCATCCCTTATGTCACTGCGACCATATTAGGTCTATTGTGACCCCCCTCTGTATCACAGCTCAAGACCTACATTAGACTCACGATCTATGTCGAGATGTAAAAAAATAATATAATGTGTCATTATTTTGTTTTGATGATAATTATTTTCACATGGCATATTTTTAGTTATTTTACGCTTTAATTTTTTTTTTACTTATGTGACGTAGTGCAGTAGGTAATATAATAGGTAATATTACAAACAAGTTATGTATTTAAAAAATGGACAATTTTATCAGAGACTAGAGTTGAGCGATAAAATTAAAAAACCGAATAAAAGAACGACTCTTTTAAATGAATTCGTTAATTCGGTTTTTGATTAAATCATTCAAAGCTAGTCACATCAATCAATGCCCAAATATCTGCGTATTTCTAGCTTCTAATATATTTGACAGTTTGACATCAAAATCTTAAGCTGGAAAGAAATATAAACTGAGATAAGCAACGAAACCTTCCCAATCAAGTAATCGAAAAGTAACAATCACATCTCTATCACAGACCAAAACATGTTTAATTTTTTGTTTCATTCTAAATATGTAATAATTTTGTCGTATCATTATACGGCGTAGTATTATACGACACATATAAACGAAAATAAATATTGGCAAGCATGAATTCATTTTTTCCTGCACGATATCACTTTAAGGCCCCACATATGTAGGTTAAATCGCAACATAATATTCTTTTAAACATGGTAATTTAATTTTTTATTTGTCGTAATTGAAATGTTTGCCTCAAACACCGTTTTTGTATTGAAAAAATAAGTTTTTCTCATAAATAAATATATGGTTTAGAAAGGAAAAGAGTTGTTGAAATGGGAAGAGTTGAAAAAAATGATAAAAATATTTTTCCAATGTATTTATGTATTCTTAAAAAAATCGAATTCCAATACACATTCTAAAAAATCGTGCGCGGAATGACGTCCTACCTGGTGGGGTCGTTTGCGTTCTGAATCCGAACGTTTGAGATCTCAGCCTTAAATGAAAACAATAAAAAAAATCCTTCCTTCTGAGAACGCTAACTTAATACCACCGTAAGAGTACTGCAATAATTTGATTAGTAGGAATATCAGAACACAGGAGCCCTACGAAACGCAATAGGTCCCGTTGGTTAGTTCAGACCTAGACAATGTGGTTTTTGTTAGCGGGCTACAGAATTCTGGTCTGGTTTAACTCGATACATGCACAAACATGCATACAGAGTCAACCATTACATGCGTCATCCCGTCAATGTATGCGCAATGCTAGATTCTGTTTTCGGATACTCTACGGGTATAACTAACATTAAACTGGCTATACTTATGTATATTATTATCAAGAAGATGCCAAAGAAAGACAACGTAACTCGGTTTTGTGTTTATTTAAAAATTGTTTTAGGGACAAGACAGATTTTTTCATGTTTGGATATTATATATAGGAGAAATGATAATTTTATTGAATAATTCCTATCCAATATTCCAAAAACGGTTAAATGAGATATAAACAGGACGAAATTTATAACTTTCATTATTTACCACACTTGTTTAAAACCAAAGATGGTGCCTTAAATGAAGAAATATAGTTTATAGATCAGTGTTATATTTCGAGACCAAATTTTTTAAACGCTAATAATTGTTCATAACAATATTTCCAATTATAACAAAATTTTATTTACAACATAAGACTTTTATTTCACTGATTCTGTTAAAATTGTTTTGAATATTCTGAATAGTATCCTTCAACGTTTTATATTAATAAAAAAACAGTATTTATTTGCTTCTCAAAATAATGTAAGAGAAAAGCTGGAAAAAAGAGAAATGGAGGTAATAGGAAAAGGTTTAATAAGAATTGTCCTTACAAGATAATCATGAAAAAAAGATTTTATAAATAATAATGTAAATTATATATTATATTAAATATAATTTCAGCAAAGAATGAAATAATGTTAAGTAATTTAATATTTTTTTAAAAATATTGTCATTCAATATTTTTTTTACGAAACACGTAGAATGATTTTACGTTCCGAGTTGGAAGGTTATAGGTGTGAACTCGAGTAAACGGAGGCGTAAACCATAAAATCAACTAATGGACTTCAGTATTCAAATTTAATATTATTTATCCGTTGCATCAAGGTTTCTTAAAAGTGAATGTTAAGGTCAAGATCAACCATACATACAACGTGTTTCAAACAACTTTTTATAACAACGGTTGACTTTTTCGTTTATTTGATCGTCAATCCACAAACCGCGCTCCGCGAGAACTACCTTTTGGTTATGGTAACACCCGAACGATGTCGGCTTTCCGAGAAATCGTCAACTTTTTGCATTTTTTCGTTAATGTTATTCTGGAGAAAATATATCACGGTTGGTCACAGACACTACACAATGCAGCGTCATTGTACGTCAGAAATAAATTGATTGTCAAGGTTTTTGAAGATTTCTTCGCAATTCGAAACCTTTATTAAAATATTGTACCCATAACTTCTTAAAAACAGTCTAGATTGTTTTTAATGTAAAAAAGTTGTTTTAGTATTATTGATTTTTCCATCAAAACTGATTTAGAATTAAGAATTAAATAAAATAATGCTCGAATAACGACGAAATGAACGTACTCACCAGATTTTTTTCACTACTTTTTCAGTACTTCAACATTCACGAATCTCCTCATACATACCTGCCGATTATTCCGACTCCTGACCTGACGACTTTTAAGTATTTGATCAAATCAATTTTTTTTCGGTCTTCTCCAGTTCCTATTACCAACCACATTCGCGTCGTAAATTTCTTTTACTATTCTTTCTTCACTCATTCGATTCACATGCCTAAACAATCTCAACACACTTTAAATTTACTTTAACAATATGTTTTTCATATAGTGGAAATATTAATAATAATAAAAATGGTTTTAACATACAATTTACAATTATGCTTAAGTCCAGAATAATTATCCGTTGAGATTTTTGGTGAAAATACATACGGGAAACATATTTACTGATATTTAAGATATTGCAATGTTTGTAGAAGCGATACAAATTAAAAATACATACAAGCCAAGAAACTGTACTGTACTAATTATATAATCATATCAACATTAAAATTTAACCAAAAAAATTAAACATCATCAGGTTTAACAGCGGTGAATTCATCATGATCAACGAAAATGATGTAATTAGTGTGCTATTCTAAGTTAAGATACATTAATAACCACAGCCTCTGCGCGGAATAACCTTAATCTGCCCATGTCTGTGTACACTTACGTACGTGCATGTAGGTATGTTGATGAGATTTCATCTTATACTTCATTCAAATAAAACACGCGATTCGTTGCTTTGAATTTCAGATCAAATAAAATTTTTCCTTAAGGGACTAGTACACATTACCAGCAGTTTGTCCAAGTAAGTCTGTACCAAATAATTTATTGACATAAAAATTACATATGAAAGCATATTTAGATTTATAGCAATTTATCTGCATTTTATATAATTTAATTCTGAAATAAAATTTTAATGCATCTAAACTGAACTGAAGTAAAAAATTAAACAAAATGGAATAGTCGATCAATTTTAACATTTTTTTACAAGTATGTGTAATAATTCTATTAATTTAATTTATGTTTTACGTAGTAAATACCTCTATTTCTTAAAATCAATTATGGCACGTGATTCGATGCATTCTGCATAATTTTCAAACATGGTATGTGAAGATTAGTCAAAATTTTAAATTTTAAAGTTGTGCCCTTTGGACCCTGAAGGATGATGAGAGGGTAGGAGCTGTTTCTTATTTTTATGTTTAATTTTGATTTTTTTATCAGTGGGAACATAGACACAAAGAGAAAAGCTTTAGTCGTTCTTATATTGTTAATTATGGGTTGATTATTATTTATATTTTTGTGAATTTCCATCGTTTTAAAATGTTGCAGTTTATGACTTTTCATATTAATATTTTTGAAAGATGTCTACGTTATTGTTGTAAAATGTGTGATAATTATCTATTAAATGTTTAGCTTTTAGATTTTAAGAAAAAGCATTATTTTCCATGTAAAATTTAAACAAAAATTGGATAGATTGTCCCCACAAAGCACCTGCCGAATCAATTAATGAAAATAATAATTTATTTAACTGTTCCCATGCACTCAACATCATTAACAAAGTTACTGGTTAATAATGTTCAATGCATCGAAACACGTGCTACAAATTGATTTAAGTTGTATTTACAAAGTAAATGTTATGTTATAGATATGTATATTAAGTTTATATGAATTGAGTATGTTTAAAGAATCATATAATTGTTCATATTCATCATGTATAAATTCTGTTCTACATATTATAAAACGAAATTTTACTGTACACCTATACAAATTATCAATTTTCAGTTAACAGTTTTCTTCGTATTAAAAATGTACCATATTAAAAATGTAGTTACGGATAAGTTACTATTGTAGATCCACGAATTTTTGAGTACATGAAGTCAAATTTAAATACAAGCACCATTGAGGTAGTATTTTACGAAAATGGCGCTATATAAATTGTCCAAATTTATTATTATTGTAATTATTATGTCAGTTTCCACGTTTAAAATGAATGTACTATAATACGCTGCACATGACCGCAGAATTTTCCGTGAGATTCATCTTTAAGGAAGCAGGTGAACCGTTATCAAATCAAATGAGTTTATTTGAATTTTAAAAAATGTTACAAAAAAAAACTCTTTACATCTATTACATTTTGAAGTAAACCTGATTACAAAGAATATAAAAACACTCGGCTTCATTAAAAAATGTAGTTCGCTTAGCAAAAAATTCTCTTATCGTTAGATTTAAATTGTGTTGGCTATTTAGATTTTTTTATCGAAATTTATTTTCATGCCAATATGAAATATTTGCTCAAATGTGAAAGTCAGCGAAAAATGGCTGAGAAAGAATTTATGCAAATATTGATGAGGTAAAAATTATGCGCAAAATCTTCTTACAATTTAATATAATTATATCATATGTGCATTATGGTAGAGGAAAAAGAGATGAGTAGTTGAAAGTTTTAACCAGTTCCAATTTCTTGGGTAACCTTTCTATGGAATGAAAATTTATGGCACCATAAGTAAAGGAACTCAAGAAGAAAATGACATATAAAAGGAAACAGAGGTGGAAAAGGAGAATAGCACCAATGGGTAGGGAACTCGGAATTTCATACCCGTACTTGTGCAAGCTTTTAAAAGGACACTGCGTCCACGAGTAACTTTAGCACGATTTACTTAAATATATTTATATGTTGATGTTACAAAAGAAATACAATAAAAAAATACGATGTACTGAAAAAAGACATAAATTTAACCCTTTGCACTCAAGTGCCGCCATAGAGGCGGCATGCGCGGTTTGCCGTACTGCTAGATTGTCGCCGCCATGTCGGAAAGAAAATAAGGTCTTATTCTTTAGTTTTTTAATATTTTCTTCTTTTTTCACTTTTCAATATAATTAAACTAAAATCATATTAAAATCCAATATATCGTTGAAGTATCAGAGTGATTCTGCACTAAAATACAAAAAAAACTATATCTGTGTACCTTTCCTCCATGTGTTAAGAATCAAGATAAAACTACTTTTGTGTGATGCAGTGCCCTATGCACCATCGGGTGCGGATGAGTGTTTGAAGAAGAAGAAGAATATCTGTGAAAGAATTACTTGTGTATACAGTTGTACAAGATTCTCAGTAGCTTATCAATTCGGTATTTGGTTCGTTCTAAAATAGGTTGTTAGCGTATGCAGTTTATATTGTACTTTTTCAGAATTTCAACATGTTACAAGATAAGCACGTATGTGTTCAATTGAAAATTGAACAATTTCGAAATATCGCCAAAGCTCAAAAAAATAAAAGATCTTTCTGCCAATCGAAATTCATCGCCAGCGAACTGTATCACCGGCACGTGAGATCGCTTCTAAGTTTATTTCCGAATTTGGCGTGATTAAATAATAAATATAAAATATGTGACATGTTTTTCATGATCTTAATAATTTTACACCTAGAAGAATGGAATATTTCCCACAAAACCAAACTCATAAACTTGTCTCAAGTTTCGAATGGTCCATTTTATAACGACAAATTTACTGTAATTTGGAGTTTTTCTGATATTTGAATAGACTACATCGCGAGATTTGACTACCGATGATTTTATTCATAAAAAATATTCTTTTTTTTGTGATATTTTATTGAGTCCGAATTTAAAAAGCTTCTCGTTTAAGATATTGTATCATTTTTTTAAACGGAAAAATTATTTTGATTTTTCTGTTGTTGCAAATGTGAAATTTAATTAGGAAATTAAAGGTGAAATATTAATTGGCATACAAATAAGCTAGGTACCTTCAGGTACTGTGGTTAAATTATTTAAGTACTTTGTTATATATATATATATATATATATATATATATATATATATATATATATATATATATATATATATATATATATATATATATATATATATATATATATATATATATATATATATATATATATATATATATATATATATATATATATATATATATATATATATATATATATATATATATATATATATATATATATATATATATATATATATATATATATATATATATATATATATATATATATATATATATATATATATATATATATATATATATATATATATATATATATATATATATATATATATATATATATATATATATATATATGTAATGAATACAAGTAACAATGAATTGATTAAGATATTTATTTCTTTTCAAATATAACTTGAAATTTACTCGTAAAGGCATGTACCATAAGCGGAAACGCAATTAGTAAATTAATTTGAAATATAAAAAAGATAGTAAAAAAGAAAAATAGGCGCATGTATCCCATGAGAAAAAAGGCAAATATATGGATAGGTAGAGATTATAAAGTATTTTGGAGTGATTTCTTGAATAATACAGGCTATCCAGTTTTACATTACTGCACATTAAAAACGCAATAGAAGATACGACTCTTCAGTTATAATTTGTCACTTTGGTAATGCACCCACTGTTAAGTAAGTATACCCGATGATTCCGAATGGCGGTCAATAAAAATTGGCGTCCAATTTTATTGCAATTTCACCGCACATCTAGAGTTTTATGCATAAAAAACCGCAGAGTCATTAGATGATTCCGTGCAGAAAATTCATTGTATTTTTTTATTCATTTCAGGAATGCGGCCCAATCGGAACCGAGTACGGAATGGGAAAAGGAACAAAGCGAGCCGATGCCTCCGATCCGGGAAATTCAATTCATCTTTTATATTAGGCTGTATTTAATCAATCGGTGTTGCGAGACGAAAAAAGTTTAAACCTTTTAATACAAATCGCTCACTCCTTTCAACAACGTCAAATATCAAAAATCTAGAATTTTCAGTTGTGCATGTTTTTGAAATGCCCAGAAAATGTACTTTATCCCAGCAAAAGCGGCATATTTTACATTTAATATTTACCCGCTACAAGGCAGAGAGTGTTGTTTTTGAATTTTGTTGAAAAGGTATTACTTATTTTTTTTTTAAATGTACTTAATATTATTCAAATGGAAAAAAACATTCAGGTTTAACCTAAAAAGATCTGTTGCACAGTAAAAACTTTAATAATGGGGCTTGATATTTATTTTTAATACATTTTATTATATTTTTAAACTTTAAAAACGATCTCCTGAAAAATCAAGATTTTTGATAAATGTCGTTGTTGAAAGGAGTGAGCGAAATGTCCAATACAAACGCGCTTGAGCGCTGGGTTCGATTCCTATGAGGTCGAAATAAATGTTTGTGATTATTCATTAAAATGAATATTAGTATAAGTATAAGTATCAAAGAACGTGATCATCTGAAAGCGAAGGGCTGATCCCCTTTCCTTGAAGTATTTAACGATTCAGATAACACTTTTAAACGATGCAGTGCCCTATACACCAGTGGGTATTGATAAGGATTAGAAAATAATAAAAAGATGGTCATAATAATAAAAACAACAACACATTATTAAAATCATTAAAAAGTACAAGTATGTAAATATATATTTTTTGTCATTATAAATTGTGAATTCAAACGATTAAATTCAGCATACCAGTTTTGAATTGGAGGGTTTATTTTAATTTCAAAAATTAGTATATCATTGTTTGTATCAAAATTATGAATAGCAAGAAACAAAAGTTTTTTACAACATGTATATAGAAAACTAGTATACGGTATTCTTATCTAAAGTTACTCTATAATCAAATATGATAAATACGGATTCAATTAAAATATTTGAAATAATTTATTCATTCAAGTTGATTAAAGAAACCACATTTTATTGTTAATATTAAGTGTTCGCTAAACACTTACGTAGATAAAAAATGTAATAGAGCTCTCTTACATATATATTTATATTTATATTTATGTCCGCCTCCGTAGTGTAATGGTCAGCTCGCTCGGCTACCGTTCTGGAGGTCCCGGGTTCGATTCCCAAGGGGGGTAAAATAAATATTAGTGATTTTTTCACTGTCATATTTATTCAATATTACCCTGGACTGGTACCTGAAGCGGAGGGCTGATCACCTTTCCTTCATGTGTAAACGATCAAGATAACACTGCGTTTATATGACGCAGTGCCCTATGCACCATTGGGGTGCGGATAAGGGTTATTATTATTATTATTATATATATATATATATATATATATATATATATATATATATATATATATATATATATATATATATATATATATATATATATATAGCACTATTCTCATAGTTTTATGTTGAAGAATGTTCTTCTTCTAATTTTTATGGCTTTTTACCCATTTTGAGTTTTCTCGCCAGTTTCGAGTTATTTTTTATTTAAACGTTTTACATTTGAATTTAAAATGTAATTATTCCTGTTAGTGGAGTTAGTTTTCTTAGTAATGTCATTCCATGTATTACTTTTGTTGATGAAAGAAATACTAAAATTTTCCTTCAGAATGTTAACATTTTTCGATTTTCCTTAGCACAAAGAATCAGCACCATTGTTGGCAAAAAAAAACATGATAATCATCTCACATCTCTCGGTTATGTATACCGTTTGGAGTGGGACGAGGTGGTAGTCGGTAAAGCCAAGACACGTGACCATCTTTGCACTGTTTAATTCAAACGGCGCGGTTCCGGTGCCTCGGTAATATTTTTTTTTACATCGCAATTATACGGCAGAAATTGCACTCTGTCTGTGACAAGCCGAAATTCAAGCAGACCTTGAAAATACTCGGTGCGCTAGTATTTCGCGCATGACTTCACACCGACCCGACACGATATTGCCACTCCGGTTATTGTCTACATACAATGTATAGGTTTTGAATACCCATATACCGTCCTAATTCAAGATAGCAGAGATTTTTTCGCCAAAAGTTATTGATAATTTTATTAACACGTTAACATAACATATGTATGTTACCTACACACACACGCACACACTCACACACACATACCCGTTAATAAGAACACAACATTTCAAAATTTAAATTATAGATATACGAGTTCGGATTCTTAGAACTCTTGAATTTTTTTAAAAAAAACTTTTGGTATAAATTTTGGAAAAAAAAATCTTAATTTTTTCACTTTGCGGTAGTATCTATATACCAATCTTTAGACGGTGTGTTAAAATGATGCGGAATGCATCTAAACACGTGTCACAAAAGATTTTATAAATAGTGGTATTTACCAAGTAAAACATAGATTAACCCTTTTTTATTGAGATATCAATAAACACAATGATAATAATCCATTCTGGGCTGAAATGTAGTATTCGAGTGCAAACATTGATTTATGCACACTCAAAATGTTTAAACTTTATAATAAAATCTACAACGCAATTAAATAATGTAGACATTTTATTTTATTTTCTGTAGCTATGGTACATTTAGTTTGAAAACAATGAATGTGGTGCTAATATGGTGGATCAATTTTATATTTCTGAAATATTTTAATATTAAGTTTTATTTAATGATCACAATATGAAGATTGAACTGTGTGGAGATTATATTTTGAATCGAATTATATGTGGTATCGAAGCTTAAAGCAGTAATTTCATTACTGTTTGACAATAAATCATAAAAAAAGTTCAATTAACGCGAAAAAGTTTTTTTGTATTAACGAAATGTCCAGATTAAGTTATTTTCACATGTCATTTTTATTTAACGAGTTTAAAAAAAATCACTTAACCCTCAAAAGGTAGAGTCGAAAAAGGTTTTTTCACGGAGCATCGAAGTGGCAAGGATTAAAAAAAGGACCATAGTTTTTTTACACCTAATCTTTTATAAATTATCCGCTGTCATATTATTATGTTTCGATCTTTTATATTCCTTTAATTGGCCCATTATTTCCTTACAAATACTAACCATTAGTTGGCAGGTAGATATTAACTTGCCATATTAGGGAAAAATCTCACAACCTCCTTTATTTCTTTTCACTCCTTTTTACCCCTTTCTGTGACAGATGGCTAGGGGGGTTATTGCGAAAAAAAATAAGGAAGTTTACAATGAGGTTCCAAGTATATATTATTTTAATCAAATAAGATTTTAAAAAAAGGAAAAATTGGATATTTAAAATTTTCATGGATGTTTATATAAAAATTAAATATTTCTTCTAAATGAAAATTAGTTCCCAGTTATTAAAAAAAATATTAATGAATATTTAATATCACAATCACAGTTGTTTATTTTTGAGCCGATTTTTTTATTCCTCTTTTCATTGCATTGATATGTGACCATTGAGAATGCATATTTTTGTATATTTTTGTTCATGCATATTTTTGTAGTTTAGTATGAGGTCATTCTTCGATGACCCTATTAATACTTCTTTATTATATTAAGAGCATCGCGCTGGATTAGTGCGGTTTTAACGTAATCGTCAATAATATGTTGGCAAGGTGATCCGTTTTGAGCTCCAGATTATCTGGTACAGTATTAAATTAAAATGAAGGATTTTTTTAAATATATTCTGTGGTGGGGGGAAAGAAAGCATGCATATTTTATGTTTAAAATTTTATATCTACAATCCATATTTGAGATTATTATATATTGTTATTCAAATCACAAATGTTTTAGTTTTTTTTTTAAACAAAATGCTAGTATTTCTTATAACCAACCTCTCACCGTTTTTGTTATTTAAAAAAATAATGATTTAATATCAAGACCGCACTTGCCATTATAATGTAATTCATATTTTAACATTTCAAGCTTTTTCTTTGAGGTTAGTTTTATTTTTTTAATATTTTTTTTAGTAAAAATAAGTTTAATATAACGAGTTATTAAGATACTAAAATTACTTAAGTTTTTGTTTAAAAAATGATTTAACGTAAAATAAATGCTTTAAATATTAAACATATTAATAATATCAATTGTTTTAATTTTTATTTCATTTAAATTTCTATATTTATCAGCATTTCTTTGTGCTAATTTTCGTAGATAAAAACAAGCACCTTCACATTTAAACTTTTATATTGATGCTATTTAAGTTATGACTGAACCACCCTTTAGTTTGGGAACTAGTCGTTTTTTTGCTGGCTCCTTTCAGCTCCTGCTAAATTATGGGTTATGGTATATTTCAGACACGGAAATAGACCGACTCAACACCTCCACACTGTGGTAGGGTAGGAAACTCGGTGATCAGCACACAACTAGCAGACCTCTACTAATACCACACAATAATAATAGTAATAAACACGTGACAGGAACAATGAGGACCTGTTGCACAAATAACTACCGGTCGGCTTAGAAGGAAGTCCTTTTACACCCTGTACAATCCTTTATAAGCTTTTCCCGTATTTAAATACTGCTATATTAAAAATACATTACATTTTTTTCATTAGATATTTTTATCCATATAAAGACATCTTATATTTGAACTGATTTCATAAATTTATTTTTTAAGGGATTAACTATCAAAGATTTTCTTTGCAAGACTCAATGTTTGCTGGTAATTTAATTTTTTACTATTTATTTTATTTATTATTTATTTATGGTTCACAAACAATGAAAAACACATTACAATAAATGAAATACAGTGAAATACAAATTGTTTGAATGTTTTTCATCAATAAGTTGAGAACACAACAAGCTTACAGAAACAATAAACGTGAAAGTTAAATAGGAATATAAGTTTTTTTTTACAACAAATTTTGTTGTAAAAAAAGGGGTAATAACAATAAGAGATGAAAAAAAGGTATTATTTATATTATAAAAACGATTTTCAAGTATTTCAAATACTTGAAAGTGGTCAGGTCAGGAGTTGGAATAATTGGCGGTTATGTATGAGACGACGTTTGAATGTAGAAGAGGCGAAGATAATGTGCAAAGACAGATTGATGTGGCGTTCTATTCTCTTTGCCTACCCCTGCGGGAAAACGGCATAATGGCTAGTTTTATTTTCTCATATAATAAAATAAGTTTATAGTTTTTTCCAAATGTATTACGTCTATAGTAAAATGATTTAAAATCATACTTTAAACCCTTACCATAACTTCTATGTACATATTTATTATTATTTTACACTATTTACATTTATTCAATTAAAATTCATTTTGACCGATAAAATCATGGTTTCTAACCATGGTTTGCCTTGTTGTTTATATAACATGTACATTTTATCTAGCTTACCACCAATCTGCTGATGTAGGTAACCATGAAACCCGGTCACTGGTCAAATAAAATATATGCGGAAAACTGTAAACTTGTTATTTTATTATATAAAATGCAGTTCCACCAAGAAACGTCAGTACAATATTAAAATATAATAGAAAGGATAGTAACGGAAAAAGGAAAAATATACCACAAACAGTCATAGCAATTTTATTTTGTTCAGTTCATTTACATTTGGAGATAATCATACCCGTAACGCCAGTTTTGCAGTTAAGGGTCTATCTCACTTATTTCATTGACTAAGGGAACGTTGAATTCGTTTTTGTACGTACATCAATTAGATCAAGAGCCTCACCCCTTACGCAATCATTTAGCCATCTGACCATGTATCTGATGACCTTATAATCGTGATGGCAATATAAATAATAAAATCATTATTAACCAAGACCTATAGAGCGTCTCAATTTTTTTTGGCTTCTTTGCGGTCAATAATGTGGGAACATTTTGTCGTTCTTGAGATATTATGGCAATAAGGGGTTAGTTGACGGTTAGTGTGAATAATTTGCCAAGGAATATAGCTGCATTTTGAAATTGTATAATAGTCACTCTAATGATCCTTGAAGGGGTGAATTTTGTTGCAGCATTTTGTGTAGATGTGAGCAATGTCGTTATGCATATTATTTTTATTTTTATACGTAAGATTCCCCCTTTCTTAAACTTATACACCGAAAATATTTTAACGATATATCGTTATAATAGTAGAGAAGACCTGCAGGCGTTGGTGACAAAAGTGTATAATGTGTGCAAGGAAAGTGATTTATTGATGAATGTTAGCAAATCCAAGATTATGGTTTTTGAAAGAGAAGAATGCAGATCTGAATGTGAAATATTGGTAAACGGAGAGATTTTGGAACAGGTAGATGATTTTGTGTATTTGGGTAGTATGTTTTCTACGGATGGAAAGATTGATAAAGACATAGAAAGGCGAGTGAATGCTGTATGATAGATGTGCGAATAGTGAAATAAGGAAGGAATGCAAAGCTGAGATAAGCATTATCAATAAAATTAAGAAATGAGATGGTTTGGACATGTAGAACGAATGAGTGAGGAAAGAACGGTAAAACAAATTTATGAGGTGAATGTTAGTGGGAAAATATGCAGAGGAAGACCGAGAAAAACATGGCACGATCAGGTATGCCAAATACTTGAAAGTGGTCAGGTTAGGAGTCGTAACAATCGGCGGGTATGTATGAGGAGATGCATGAACGTGGAAGAGGCGAAGAATGTTTGCAAAGACAGAGTGGTGTGGCGCTCTATTCTCTCTGCCTACCCCTGCGGGGAAGCGGCGTGATGGTTAGTTAGTTAGTTAGTTCGTTATAATATATACAATTTGCAATATTTGTTATGTGTTTTATTATTTTCAAAATGTGTCTGAAGACAAAATTAAGCAAAATTAAAACATTTTGACATCTCGATATAGATGAAATAGAACATGATAGTCTGGGTTTTTACAGGGTTTATGACCTGTCATAGGTTGACTAAGTAATTACTTGACACGCGTGTAAAACACGTTTGGACACATCCCAAACAATATGGTAAAAATAAAAATATTATCACTTTTGTATTTTTTACAAAAATGTTAGTAATATTAGTATATAACATATGAGTGGTTATATACTAATATTTCTAAGATTTTTATAAAAAATAAATAAGAGTAAAAATGACTAATCACAAAGTAAATATGTAGTTTAAATATTTATAATATTGACTAAAACAAAAAAAGTTTATCGATGGTTTATTTATTTATTAATAAAACATATTTTATGGCCATGTTATGGCTCTAATGGTGTCATTGTTGAGATAAAAATTTTTAGCTAACATTTTGAGTAATCGAAGATTATTCTCAAAAATACAGAGATTCAGCTCAAAAAGCTGAATGCCAATGTGATTTATTAACAAAAGTTTCATAAAAGTTTAATATACTATATTTTAAAAGCTCAAGGCGAAAAGTTTATAACTGTGAATTATTAATGAGTTTTATTACAGGTCTGCACGGCACAGAATATTGAATGTCATTTTGATTGATGCGCAGTACTTAAGGAGCTAGTAAACTATAAATGTAAACCGAAAATCCGGCGAGATAAACGTCCCGACATTACCGGCTGTAAAACAATCATGCAACTCCGCCATAATGTTTTATTATCGCGAACGGTAGCCGGGAATCGGCCTTACCGCGGCACTAATCGAACGAGAAACGAAAAAACTTCGTTATTTGTGAGGATCGTGATTTGAGGGCTAAGGGAGAGGCGCGCCTGCAGAACGGAGCAAGCGCCCCTTGTCATCGAACAAAACTAACCCTAGCGCTCCCTGCCAGAAGAGCCAGATAAAAAATGGTTTCGTCTCGATTTTGGAGGGATGCAATGGCGAAGAAAAAAACCTGTTCGACCGGTTGTAGGTATACCTGAGCTCGTGTCCGCCGGTGCAACGAAGAACCTTTGATTCATTGGATCATTGCGAGGATTTTTTTATTTTATTTTATTTTTTTAAGACTGATCCGAAATCGTGAACCTGCACAGACGCAAAAGAGACCCAACATCGAAAGTGATTTTTTTCCACCCGGCAGCACGCTATCTCATTTTTTCCCCAATTCTATTTTATTTTTATTTTAAAGGTCAATATGCCATAACGTCACTTCGATTATTTGCTTATCTTCTTACCCTTATAGGTACCCAATGGTGCTTAGGGCACTGCATCGTATTGGCGCAGTGTTATTTTTAGTTTAAGTTTAACTTAGTAAAAACCACTTTATCTTAAAATCGATTTTGATTCGATGCATTCAGCATCATTTTCAAACACCGTACGTTTCTTGTCCATTTTATAAATACATTAAAAATAATTTTGTAATAAAATTACTATAACTTAATTAAAATCTCAACCGGTTTCGAAGAACACAGCTTAGATGAATTTAAAACAAAGTAATTTTCACAACCTTTGTTGTCCAAAAATTTTGTGAATAAAATAATCTTGTTAAATTATAAGCTACATAAAAATTGAAAATCAGATTTTCAGGCGTCTCCCAGTATGTAAAATAATCTGGTTAGCATCTTGCATACATCTAAATGAAAAGGTCTCTTCTAAATAAAAGCATTCTCGATCCAACCATAGATGGGTCCCGTTATCTCAAACATAAAAAGCGTCATGAGCGATTTTCAAAAAATTGAGTGGTGTGGTTGTCAGTCATGGGTAGAATGGTTAACTTTACAAGTGTAAATACCCAAACTTCCATATTATTCTTCATCTATATTAACTAACTAACTAACTAACCATCACGCCGCTTCCCCGCAGAGGTAGGCAGAGAGAATAGAGCGCCACACCACTCTGTCCTTGCAGACATTCTTCGCCTCTTCCACGTTCATGCATCTCCTCATACATACCCGCCGATTGTTACGACTCCTAACCTGACCACTTTCAAGTATTTGGCATACCTGATCGTGCCATGTTTTTCTCGGTTTTCCTCTGCTTCTTTTCCCGCTAACATTCGCCTCATAAATTTGTTTTACCGTTCTTTCCTCACTCATTCGTTCTACATGTCCAAACCATCTCAACACACCTTTCTTAATTTTATCGATAATGCTTATCTCAGCTTTGCATTCCTTCCTTATTTCACTATTCGCACATCTATCATACATCGTAATGTTGCACATTCTTCTGAGAGATCGCATTTCGACTGCATTCAGTCTACTTTAATCCTTCGTTTGCCAACTCCATGTTTCACTTCCATACATTAGAGTTGGAACCAGGACTCCGTTGTGCACTGCCAGTTTAGCTTCCGCTGATAGGTTTTTATTTGCTATAACTGATTTCAGTGCACCATTCACTTTGTTTCCAGCATTCACTCTCCTTTCTATGTCTTTATCATCTATATTAAGATGTCGAAACGTAAACAAATAAAGTAAACAGATTTTTACTCATTATTTAAAATACGAAACTCAATCCATGATTACTGGTTTAACTATCGTCTGACAAATTAACATGACTCGTTAAAAATATTTTTTTAATCGAAAAAATAAGATGGATGACCGTAATGTAGGTGTTTTTGTTTGTCAAAAAGGGCAACCAATGAACCCGATGGATGGAAAGAGAATGATTAATGGTGGAGTTGAAATGTCTGCCCTGGTGGGTAGATACTCTACTCTTGTCTGAAGACTCACCCCTAAATGCATCATTTCTGCGTTCGATGGCTGAAAAATTAATAATGAGTAAAAAAATTAATTAATTAGTAATGTGGGTAAAAAATGTTTGGAAATACAAATACCTTCCGTTTATTTTTCACAAAAACGTTATTTTTGATTTTCTCTTTAAAATATTTATAAATGAAGTATTTTGTAACTGATTAACTAACGATAACGTCCCTTCTGCGCAGGGTTAGGCAGAGAGAATAGAGCGCCACACTACTTTGCTTTACGAACATTCTTCCCTTCATCCATAATTATGCAACTCCTCATACATATTCGCCGATCAATCCGACAATAAATTTGAAATATCATGGCAAGTTTTCTTGGGTCTTCCTCTGCTCTTATGTTTTACATTTTACTCATGTTTTTTCCCTTTCTTTCGTCACTCATTCGTTTCACGTGTCCAAAATTCTCAAATTGCGGTGTCTAAAATAACATAGTTTTTATACATATATTTTTTTATTATGTAACGAAGCGTACTTAATAATATTGCGTCCTTGATATCGTACTCTCAATTTCGTCCAATTATTGATTCAATAATCGCTGCCTAAAAAGTTTCACTTAAAAAAAATTGAAAACGGACACAAATAATTTATTCTCTTATTTTGATCTATTTAGATAACCTTTATTATTTATACTAAAAACTATGAAAACTATTTTTTTTAAATATGTATGTTATTTCTAATTGGTTGTTGGGTAAAAACATCAAAGATATTGTATTTCTGTCTATCGTTATTACAAGGGTAGAAGATCATATTGCTATTCTAAGTGTGGGGAATGAACACTAATGAATATAATATTAGTAGAGTGAAGGGAATGAGAGATCGTAAACCGTTTTTTCCGATTTTTTTCTTCTTATTCGTCTACAAGATGACAGATTGCGCCTTAAGATGAGTGACATCACCCTGAGAATACATGAAATTCGAGATGAACAAATGGTGAGAAATGCAGGGTGCAGCGATACTTATAAAATAAGTATTTAAATGATTTTTCGTGTGAACTTAAAAAAACTGTCTGCACTAATATATAAAAAAAACATATAGATCCGAGAAAAGATTGAGCTTTAATTATTCCTAGAGCATTAATTTACTAAGCAGATACATAAACAGATAACGTTTACAATTTTTGTTAGAAAAACTTTTGGAGGGTGAAAATGGTAAGATTTTGAGTGTGTCGTAATAATTGTTCACAATTTTTTTTTACATCATTTAACATTGATGCCTGGTGAGAACTCATATAAAACTGTGTCATGAGATAGATCTTATAACGAGAAGTTCCAAAAATTCTACATACTCTTACATTCTACCCATGAATGACAACCACACTTTTCAAATTTCGGAACTTGTTAATATCCACAGCATTTTAAGTATGCCCAAATACTTTTTTTACATTTTTGACATATCAGCATAACTGAAGAAGAATATGGAAGTCTGTATATTTACTCCATAAAAATTGAAAATCAAGTTTTTAGACGTTTCCCTGTGTAAATTAATCCGGGTTTAGATCTTGTACACAAATAAAAAGGTCTCTTCTAAATAAAGCTTTCTAAATCCAATCAAAGATGTCTGTTGAGAACTCAATCATGGAACGTCATGAGATTGATCATATTTGTATGACTTCTTAAATTTGAGTAGAGTAATTGTTAATCATGGGTAGAATAGTGAATAATTCACGTGTGTAAAGTGATTTGACCAGCCTATGAGGTCATGAGCCCCATAAATATCCAGACTGCCATATTTTTCTTCATCTTCGTTGAGATGTCAACAAAATTATGAATTATAAGGATGAAATATTGTAACGCTAAATCTTTCCAAGTTCGCAAGCAATTCTTTTAGGTAGGTACCTACGTGAAATGTATGAAACAATGTTTTCGTGTTAAAATGCCTTTTGTTTCAGGATTTATAGTTTTACGATGCATTTCTGTGGCACAGTTGATTTCATGGTTTGTTGAATATTGAGTTGAACTATATTTTACATTTTTTTTATTATCTTGGATTTTGCGTAGGATTTCAGAAATTTTAAAAATCTATTGATCAGATTTATTTTGAAAAAATAAAAACTTTCTGCTTGGTAAAAATCAACTGGGATTAAAAGTAAACATTAACAAGAAATGATAATTTGAATTTTTCTAATATTTTTTAAATTCATAAACGTTACGACTTGCAAGTGTTGTTGGTATGTATTAATATAAATATGCATATATATATATATATATATATATATATATATATATATATATATATATATATATATATATATATATATATATATATATATATATGTATATATATATATATATATATATATATATACATATTTATATAAATATATATGTATACATATATATATATATATATATATATATATATATATATATATATATATATATATATATATATATATATATATATATATATATATATATATCACTTGCAAGTCGCCTTTATACAACAGTACTAGTACTTGTGTCTAATACTCGTATAACTTGATGTAGGTGTTAAAAACCAAAAAAAACCTTTTCCGGGGTAAGAAAGTAATTTGAAATAATATATGTTCACATAATAACAAAATGAGATTATTTAAATACAATAAGGATTTGGGTTAGAAGCGCTATGCAGGGAAATATGCAGTAGTTGATCCACGCATATTGATGAAGAGGGGATGATTTTTTTTTAAATTTTCTTTGTATCCACCTTTCTGGTTTCCCACACCCTGCAGCATTGTTGTGAACTGTAGTAAAGGATGATGTAATGTGCATTGACGTTTTAATCCTAGTAAAAATATGTAAAATTATCACGTAAAAATATATAAAAACTTTGCATTAGTCAAATCCAAAATTCAAAATGGTCTCAAGAATACAATATTATAAATGATAAAACAATTTATTAAAAACAATATCAGATATGGATTTGGATTTTCACGGGCTTTTCGTTTGTCGTTTAGTTCGCTTTTCAGTTTAAAAAATGAACCTAATAAAAATCGGTTAGCAAATTTCCACGTGAGTGTGGCATCAATCACCGCGTGTTAAACCAACAAATTTAAAGATAAATCCCGTAAACGCTTCCACGTCAACCGAATTCATTTATTCGCAGCTCGCTGACGTGTTTTTTATCGTTTAATGGCTTCGTGGTTCGAAAATTCGTACGAATAGTGCATTTCTGGCAGCGTCATATGATTTAGTGCTGTTATACCTCTAAATCTGGGTGCACATAGCGTTCTCTCAAGAAACTATCCTTTATCCCGGACTAAAATCTCCATCCATCATTCGGTCGGACAGAACGTACGGCGCTTACGGCTTTTCGGGTGTGAGACACCCCCTGCAGACGAGCTGCATACCCGGCGGGCTGGGGTGGATAGCCGATTAGACGAAAGGGCTCAAGCGGCGTATTCTTTTTAGCCGGCGAGTACGGTGTAAAAAAGCTCGTCGCTTAAACCTTTTTATCGTGGATTATTTAAAAATGGTGCAGGCGATGGGGTGATGGGGGGTGTGTGGGGAACGCTAGGGCGGTGGGGCGGGGGGTGGTGACAGAGATAGATGTATGGCCGTGACGGAGACGGATGGTGGCACGACGTTGCTTGGTGCAGCGCCGCCATTGGCTGCTCTAGGATCCTGCAGCCATTGTTAGGACGTCCGACACAAGGACAGCTTTCCGGTCTAACTATATTCATAGCTTTAATATAATACTTAGTCCGATAGATACAGTTAATAATACCAAACTGATACAATGATATCGAGTGAGAGTAAAAATATTTCATTGATGGAGATTGATATCTGATTTTTTGCTTTTACGATCTGAAATACGTTGTCAAAACATATGTAGGTAGCTTACGTTTTGTACATTACATACGCTGTATACGAAATACATACAAACGGTTACCAAAGTTTTTATGCAAGTATACTTTATAAGTGTTAAAAGTATTGCCTTCATGTTATTTTAATGGATACCTACGTTATGTGATGTAAAGAAGTCTATCTGGAAAGAAGAATATCTTATTTTTTTCTAATATTAAGGTCATTTTTATTGTTGAATTATTTGTGTTTTAGTTTACTCCCCAATGGAACACTGATAATATTATGTATATATGCACAACCTAACGCAAAAATCTAATTTTATGAATTATGAACAAAGATTTCTATTTTTCTACTCCCCTCACATTTTCTCAAAAAAGCTTTGAAAAATCATCCCCGTTAACAGGTACCCGATAACAGAAATGCTTGGTACCGGATAATCCGAAAAGTTTTGTGTTATACATATCGCTCACTCCTTTCAACAACGTCATATATCAAATATCGTCAATTTTCAGTTGTGCGTGTTTTCGGAATGTCCAGAAAATGTACTACATCCCAGCAAAAGTGGCATATTTTAAACTTAATATTTACCCGCTACAGGGCAAAAAGTGTTGTTTTTGCATTTTGAAGAAAAGGTGTTGTTTGATTATTTTTTTTAAATATACTAATATTTTTCAAGTGGAGAAAAAACATTAAGGTTCTACCTAAAAAGATCTGTTGCACAGTAAAAAGTTCAATAAGTGGCTTGATATTTATTTTTAATACATTGTATCATATTTTTAAACTTTAAAAACGATCTCCTGAAAAATAAAGTTATTTTTTTTTATATATGACGTTGTTGAAAGGAGTGAGCGATATGTATGTAGTATGTGAATTTATTTTATAATTATACTTTATGTACGTATTAAATTTATAAGATAAAAATAATCATACTTACAAAAGTATTGTATCATATTCAGTTGATTTTTTTAAATACACAATTTTTTTTAAAATAATGATTATTTGAAAAATTAAGCAATGATTAAGAATGCCCAAAGACAAAGCATGCATCAAAAAGGAACCGAGCTGGAATCTAGCTCAGAAAATTTATTTTTTTATCACTTTTCTCTTTCCTTGTTTCTAAAATATATATTTTTAAGAATGATGTAAAATATATAAAGAAGCACTGTACAAAAAAGACCCAAGAAATTTGTGCATTCGAGTAATACAAAAAATTTAAGCAATGCGTATTTATACAAGTGAGAAGGAAAAAATACTGTGCTCTATTAAATAAATAAGAAATATTAGAATATACGAAAGGTAAAACGCATTCGGAGTTGCATACCCGTAGTCTTATTAGTGCAAGTCAATAAACATAGTACTTTAAATTTGTAGGAGATTCTTATGATAACATTGATAATTGGGGTCACGAGATTCCGATGTGATTTTACGTAGGTACCAGCGAGATGATAATCATTATAAGCTTAATCAGACATAATTAAATTTAAAATCACGAAAAAAATACAAAAATGTGTAATGAACATATTCCATTATTATTACCAAAGTAAAACCAAAAAAATAAAGATTAAAATATTTTTTAAAAAAACTAAAAATCCAAGGCGAAGTCGTATTTTAAATTCCAAAATCTACGAATATCATCGATTCCTTTTGAATTACCCTGTCCTTCGATTTACCCTACATTTCCAATTTCTCAATTTATCCACAACTTTAGCGTTTCAGCCATTCTATCTAAACAAATGCACGTTGATTTATATTTGCTCGGTTTTCTTTTCGAAACGAATTTCGCTGCACCAGTGCCAAAACTTTATATAATTGAAGAATAATGCGCCGACTTACATTCAATACAATACTCGAAATTTTTATAATAAGGAAAAACGAAACACACAATATAATAGCGATGGCAAAAAATTATATTTTGGAAGGAATTATTGTAGATAATCGTTCTAAAATATATATTAGCAGGATGAATTAAAGAAGATGTATATATTTTTAGTTACTTAACGAGAAATAGTAAGAAGAAATAGTACTTTTATAATGAAATACTGAGAGATAATATAAAAATAAATATAGTTTCGAAATATATGCATAACAATGGAGTACTATTATACTTAAAAAATTAATTCCTTCTATTTAGAAGAAAACTCCAATTTAAACGATTGTGAATACTAGACTTAGCAGTGCTGTACATGTTGTATTTTTTAATTATTCTTTATTATTTTTTATACACCCTTTTCTGCAGCACTGTAACGAATTAACATAGAAAAAAATTACAGATTAATAACAAAATATTGTTGATTATTTTTTACTCAAAATGAAAAAAAACACCTTTCACATTCATATTCATTATAGTAATAAAAAGCCTTCGTCAATCAAAGAGCATCACAATAAGGAAAAACATAACAATTAGAAAATGAGAAAAAAAACAAGTGACAAATAAACTTTTGTACGTATACTATGAATACATTTATAAACAAGATATGGGTATTATCAAATATTAAAGAAAAACTTGATGTCGAATTTGTTTCTATAGTTTTTTATAAACACTGTTAAGACATGGAAAAGAATAACATTTTTGGATGATAATATGGGATAATCTGATATCAATTCTTTGCTTTGTTTTATTTTTACATAAAAATGTAATTTATTTCTTATGTTCATTTTTAAACATAGACTCTCCAAAAGCTGCTAAAAATAAAACAGTTTTCCTGTAAACATACAACAGGTTAGTATTAAAATAACCCGTAATAAAATTTCTTTTTCCTTAATCGAGGATACATACTGATTTATATTAATTTAAATAAAACATGTGGTCAGTGCATTGAATATACATCATCAAAGAAATATTAAACGATCAAGTCACGTACTTTTCAGTCATTTACTTTAACTATACGCATTAAGACACAAACAATACATGCTATAATGTCATGTCGATAAGAAGTAATTGCCCAAAATTTTGTTACGTGTCAGAGAATATAGCACTTCTGCATACCAATGAGCAGTAGAAGAGGTCTTGAACCAACGTTTTTAGATTTAGCTATATATTATTTAAATTCACATACAAAATCCATGTCTAACATAAAATTATATCATATCATGCCTAAAACCTTTACCATAACTTGCATTTAATTATTATTATAATGCGATACTTAAACTCATCAAATTTAAATTCAATTTTTCAGGAAAAAATATATAAAATCATGGTTTTCAACTCCTGCCTTGTATATATAACATTTTGTCTAGCCTCATATCAGTCTGATGATGTCGGTTACGACGAACCCGGTTGCTGGTCAAATAAAATTCATTTGGAAAAACTACATAAGTACTTGTTATTTTATTCTTTAAAAGATGTAATCTATATAATGTACATATTCATTATGAAACATAACATACATAGAACACGCTTCGTAAAATACACGGTCTTGCAAAATCTTGAACACAAACAGTGAAATCTAAAATTAGCGCGGTTTTCCAAGGAGCTCTCGTCCCAAGAAATTGCATACTCATAATTAAGGCAGCCACGAAATGCAACACTTAGTATGCAGCCGCACGGTCCGGGTTCCAGATTAAAGCCCTTAATTAAAAAATCCTGCGGCCGCGTGGGGCGGCTCGGGGTGGGACATCAGGGGGAGGGTGGTATCCGTCCGTGTATTCGTGAGAGCACTTTTCAATCGATCGGTTCTAGACTTTTTTGTCCTTTGATAGAGGATTCTAATGCCGTTTTTTGGATGAGATACGTGAGTGGTGCAGGCGCACTGGCGAAGTGCTTTCCGTGTATTTTATTTTCTACTCCCTCTCTAATTAAATCGTTGGGATTAATTTGACAGGTCTCAGCAGATTTTAAAGATTTTTATCTCCTTTTCACTTTTTTACTACTCACAAGTGTTTTTTACTACTCATTAAACACATTGTTTTGAATATCGACTACTTACATATCTGCATTGAAATACAATACATTGGGAGTTGACGTATTTGGATTGTGATTACTCATTAAAGTTCTTAAAGCAATATAGTTTTTAGTTGAATTTATGCTAACATGATTATTTTCTCTATTCTTATCCTCATCCGCACTCAATGGTGCATAGGGCACTAGAAATAGTGTTATCTTGATCGTTAAATACACAAAGGAAAGGTGCCATTCTAGGGTTTTATTAAATAAATATCACACTGAAAAATCTCTCATATTTATTTTTACCCTCTTGGGAATCGAGCCCCTGGACCTCCAGCATAGTATCCTAGGGTGCTTACCACTAACTATGGAGGCGGAAATTTTAAATTTATGCTAAAATAATAATCATCAAAGCAATATTGGTGCAATAACTACATGTTTATTGTAAATAGTTGTTATATAATAAAAGTCACAAAAAGCGTGTAGTGCCTCGAAAATATTAAAAATCGACATTGTTTACATCGAAAGTATTGAATGTCGCTACATTCATTATTTACTATGAAATGTAAACATATTTTTATTTTTATTTAAAGAAGATTCTTTGACGAAAAGTCAAAGTGAATGGTTTCAAAAGAGATTTTTTTTTACTTCTAGATTTGGCGTTTAATTTGTAGAACTCCATTTTAATTTTATTTATTAAATGATAAATCAAACACTGATTTATTGATTCTACTAAAATGTATTTTATTGTTAAAAAAAAAACATAAAAATTAATTTTGTGACAATTGTTTCGACTTGTTATGGCATTTTAAAACGTTTGATTCAACATTTAATACATAAAAAAGAAGATGCTTCGACAAAAATCAACAAACATCGAGCAATATTTCGGTGAAGAAAATGCATCAAATTCCCACGGGGTTTCCCCATGATTGCACACATTGTCGAAGGTCAGGGGTCGCCACATTAAGGGCCTCGCGATACCGCGCAAAATGAGAAGAAAAAGGCGAAGTCCTCCCCTAAGACTCGCCGTAGTATGATGCAATAGGGGAAGGTCGGGAGAGGACGGCGGGGGGGAGGGGTGAGAGGGGGGGGGGGAGGACGACAGTTGGAAGATAAATCTCCTTTACTCGACGGCGCAGGGTACATGCAGCTTCCGTGATGTGCGCCAAATTTCCTTTAAAATAAAACAAATGTTCTTCCAGTAACTTTATCATTTTTCGCGATAACCGAGAGTGCAATATATCAAGTTTATATACATTTACATGTTAACAGTACCAACATTACTGTTTACATGTAAATTTTTATAAACTTAATAAAAAAATCAGATTTTTTTTTAGTATATTTAAAAAAAAATCAAGCAATACTTTTTCTTCAAAATGCAAAACAACACTTTCTGCCCTGTAGCGGGTAAATATTAAGTTAAAAATATGCCGCTTTTGCTGGGATATACTTAGTACATTTTCTGGGCAATCCGAAAACATGCACAACTGAAAATTGACGATTTTTGATTTATGACGTTGTTGAAAGGAGTGAGCGATATCTAAAGAGATGTCCAGAAAACTTAAATGTCTTTCTGTGTACAATTTTGTTTTAGTTTTTTTTATTGGTATATATTACAAAATTTATTTATTATTTTGTCAGAGGTAGTGAAATTATTCGCTTTTGATAAATATGGGTTCTGAAACCTTGTCATTAATAACTATTTTTTCTATATTTAATATATGCAGCTATGTGGTACAAAGGTGCATGTGTAACACATATAATTTTGAAATAAAATACCTGACTTTTGTATTTACATTTTAGTATTCGCATGACTTATTATTTTTTAATGTGATATGATAAGTATTTTCAGAATTATGAAACCCAAGTATTTTTAAAAATTTATTTGCCAGTTTCGTTAAACAAATAATTATGCAAGCATAATTTGTTAATAAAGAATATAAATATTGCCATACAAATATAAAGTAAAACCGAAAGAATGGTTAGAGGAACATTACCGAGTTGTTCTAACGTGTTTGTGAATGAATTGGAAAAACCAATGACGTTATTATTTTTCTGTTTTTTCCTAGTATTTCAAAAATACGTTTTTATCTTTCACATCGAATAAGGTGATTAATTTTTTTTATCATTAAATATAAAATCATTTAAAAAAAGATAATTAATCAATAACGAATCAATATATAAGACGTATACATTTGTTCGTTTATATAGCGAAGTGGTAAGCACGCCTAACTAAGCATTAGACGTATCGGAATCAATCAACCATAGCTTCAAGACGCAGTACTCCACTAAAACAATACAAAAAAATATTATATTGTTAAAGACATGCTTTAAAATTGTATCAACCATATAACTGGGACCGTTATATTCATATAACATAATGTGAATGTCATAAATTGTACAATTTTTAGCAGCCGTGGTGTAAAATATGTTAGTATTGTTATTATATACAAATGTATATATATATATATATATATATATATATATATATATATATATATATATATATATATATATATTTATATATATATATATATATATATATGTATATATATATATATATATATATATATATATATATATATATATATATATATATATATATATATACATATATATACATATATATATATGTATATATATATATATATATATATATATATATATATATATATATATATATATATATATACATATATATATACATATATATATATGTATATATATATATATATATATATATATATATATATATATATATATATATATATATATATATATATATATATATATATATATTATATAATATATATATATATATATATATATATATATATATATATATATATATATATATATATATATATATATATATATATATTTATATACATATATATATATATATATAAATATATATATATATATATATATATATATATATATATATATATATATATATATATATATATATATATTATATATATATATATATATATATATATATATATATATATATATATATATATATATATATATATATATATATATATATATATATATATATATATATATTTATAAATATATGTAAGAGAGCTCTATTACATTTTTATCTACGTAAGTGTTTAGCGAACACTTAATATTAACAATGAAATGTGGTTTCTTTAATCAACTTGAATGAATAAATTATTTCATTTTATTCTAATTATTTCTTCATTTTATTTTAATTGAATTCGTATTTATCATATTTGATTATAGAGTAACTTTAGATAAGAACACCACATACTAGTTATCTATATACATGTAAAAAAGTTTTGTTTCTTGCTATTCATAATTTTGATACAAACAATGATATATGTACTTATTTGTGAAATTGAAATAAACCCTCCATTTTAAAACTGGTATGCTAAATTTAATTTTTTGAATTCACAATTTATAATGACAAAAAATATATATTTACATACTAACGTACTTTTAAATGATTTTAATAATGTGTTGTTGTTTCTATTATTATGATTTTTTATTATTATGACCATCTTTTTATTATTTTCTAATCCTTATCCACACCCACTGGTGCATAGGGCACTGCATCGTTTGTGTGTGTGTGTGTGAATGTAAGTAATTGAGCGTGTGTAATTAATCTTATAAAAGAAATTTGGAGTTGATAATTATTTGTTCAAAAAATATTGTTTTTCAAGAAAATGCTCGAAATGCAAAGCCAACAAATCAATTTGACTTAAAAAAATATATATTTTTTTTTTTGTCAAATTGATTGACCAAGGTGCCTAAATGTATTGCGTACCACGCACCTTGGTATAAGTGTCTGTTTTCAGATCAATATTATAATTTTGTGGTAATTATAATAATATGGTATTAATTATGATATAACCAACACAGTGAGGTAGGCACCTACTAACAAAACATTTTGACGAATTTCGAAATTATAATGTCATAATAAGTTTTGTCTCATTATTTTCTTTTCTTAGTTTATAACACTGCATTTCTCACTTATCCTTTGTTGTATTTTAATTAATCATGTCTTTGACGGGTCCTAGGAAAGGGAGGAGTGAGAACCGTCCAGGGATCGAAAGCTCTAGAAATACAAGACGAGGGAAGTAAAATGCACCACTGCTACTTAGTAATACCAATTTTAAACATTAAGGAGATTATAACAGCTACATTAAGTATTTATATGAGTTTTACTTATTGATGTTCATTAGGTTTTTTTTAAACTGTTATTTAAAATCAGACATCCGCAGACGCAAATGCTATGTATTCATTCGAACCCTTATCCACACCCCAATGGTGCATAGGGCACTGCATCATATAAACGCAGTGTTATCTTGATCATTAACACATGAAGGAAAGGTGATCAGCCCTCCGCTTCAGGTATCAGTCCAGGGTCATATTAAATAAATATAACATTGAAAAAATCACTTTAATTTATTTGACCTATCCTGGGAATCGAACCCTGGACCTCCAGAACGGTAGCCGAGCGTGCTGACCATTACACTACGGAGGCGGACACATGCAATTATGTCCTACATTGCCGAAAACAAGCGCGTCGATATCAAACAGCAACGTCACTCGACGAGTGTCCGAAGACAATAAATAGAATTTTGTTTGTGTTTTCTATTGTTTATTCATATCGTAATACATTGTTTATATTTTTTTATTTAAATGGACTTTTGGCGTTATTGGGCTCCCCTCAATCAGTCCGTTATATCGAGGTTTTATTGAATAATTAATTCAAAACGTTGTTTTTTTTTAAGTTTTCAACTTGGTATGAAAGATTTATGATCTCATATTTAACACAAATTTTTAATGAGCACAATGTTGCAATAAATCAATTTTAAGATGTTAATATCATATAAATAATATAACTCTGATATGATGATGAAATATAAGATGAATATAACAATGATATTTTACAATCTCAAGTCTGCTTTCTTATGTACTAATTATTCATATCGTCCATTTATTGCCAATATTTCATATAAATATTTATAAAATAAAATTAAGTAAATAAAATAAGATCTCGATTCGTCAAGTTTATCCTTCATAATGCATTTTATGGACGTGCATGTAGTCACTTAGCACATGTGTAGAGTTTGGTGGTTAATGATGCGAGAAGATTTATGTTTCGAGTATAGACTGAGAGAAGAAAAGTTCAGCGCACAAATAAGTTGAACAAACAAAGAAGAGAAAGAATGAGATGTAATTAAACCTAATGGGTTTAAATTTTTTTGTGTTTTTTTTATAGTCATTATCCAACAGAAAAAATATGAATAAAAAATGGTTAATTAAATTTTACTGTGTATCATGGTGAAAAGGTAATTTTAAAGACGTTGTCATCGGGTAGTCGAACCAATAGACAATTTAATTACTGGGTATTTTAACTTCATAGGTATTCTATTCTATTTTATATTATGGTAGATGCAGAATGCTGTCGTTATTTTTGGAAAAAAGCTATGTGAAAAATAATGAATTTATGAAAAATGTAATATTTTTAATTAATATTTACAATAATTTACTGCCCATTTTAATATTAAATGCGTTAATTCATCAAAACATTGATGTTGAAATATCAAAACTTAAAATGAGGATCAAAGTAATTTTGTATCACCTTGTTATGGCAATGTTATCTTAACACCTAAAAAGGCTTCGAAACGGTGTTTTTATTTATCATTAACTTTTTACAATATTTGTAAATTTAAGTAAAATGTATAACACATTTGTAAATTTGAATAAAAAATACAAGTATTATTAAGAATTGAATTTTACGAACATTCTTCATTTGAAAATACTATCAATAAAAAAAATAATAACAGAACTTAGAAATTTGTGTTTACATTAGTAGTACAATAATGAAATTCATTTAATAATGTAAATATATGTTCTTTTATTTATTTAATATTATTAATATATTATTTACAGAAAAGAATTTGTGGTGAAAGAAGACAACATATTATACTTTTATCTACGCAGATAAAAGTATAATATAAATATCTATGAAAAATCTACATAGCAATACCCCTTAAAACAAAAAAAAGTTGAAAAATCTTCCTAATATCCTTACTCTTCAAATCACAAGTTTCTTAAGAATACTTTATTTAAGAATAGTTATCCACAATATAAAGGAAATTGGGAGTGAATCTAGAATTATCCTTAAATATAATCGAAAAAATGAGTCATTTATGTAAAGTTGAAATAATGTTAATAAAATAAACAACATTCCAGAATAACAAATAGTGTAACAAAAAAAAATCCAACAACAAATATTTGCGAATATTTCTAGTTTTGTTCATAAAACCCTTAAATGTTAAACATTAAATAGTTTTTTTTTTCATTTATTGATTCGGCAGTCACTTTGTGGTAAAATCTATCCATTTTTAATTAATGTTTTACTTAGTAAATACCACTATTTCTTAAAATCTACTGTGACACGTGTTTTGATGCATTCCGCATCATTTTCAAATACCGTTGATGTTTGAAAATGATGCGGAATGCATCGAAACACGTGTCACAGTAGAGTTTAAGAAATAGTGATATTTACTAAGTAAAACAATAATTTAAAATTAGTTTTTTTTAAAATCTATATTAAATGCCCTTTTCCGCCAATTCAACGATCTTTTGAATGCGATTCTACATTAAGATATTAAAATACTAGGATAGCCGTATTTTAAAATATAAAAAAGTGCAAATGTTAATTAAAAAGCTTCGTCTTCTCTGAAATCTTGTAAAAGTATGAACATCTAAAACATAATACACAAAACAAAAAAAAACTTGAACTCGTTCCCTGAGAAATAAATTTGATAAAAGATTTTGTAAAATACAAAAATGACGCTATAGCCTTGCACAATGCAAGACGTCGTGACGCCCGACGCCGAGGTCGTTAACGGCGTCTCCACAATCTGCACCCCTTAAACCACACCGCGAGCCTCACACCCTTAACCTAGACCAACCTACCCCAACGTATCTCCACGGCCTCCCCTAAACGATTGTCATCACTGACCGATTGCTGATCGATCAAAAGCTCTAGAGTTTAACGAAGTGTGTATTTTTAAATGTTAATATATTTTTGTAGCAAAAAAGTTTGTTTCTGTAATTTTTTTATTATTTATATCCCAATTTAAGCAATCTGTGTTTGTTTTTTTTGGTTGCAAAAATTACAAGTATATTTTTATTATTATTGTGCTCTAATAAACATTTTTTGTTGTCTACTACTTCTGTTGTCCGCCTCCGTAGTGTAATGGTCAGCACGCTACCGTTCTCGAGGTCCCGGGTTCGATTCCCAGGGGGGGTCAAATAAAAATAAGTGATTTTTTCACTCTTGTATTTATTCAATATTACCCTGGACTGGGACTTGAAGCCGAGGGCTGATCACCTTTCCTTCGTGTGTTGACGATTAAGATAACACTGTGTTTATATGATGGAGTGCCCTACGCACCATCGAGTGCGGACAAGGGTGGGTGTTAAATGACTTCTACTGAATTTAAATATGAAATCTCTAAAAAAAATTACATTTACAGGTCTTACAACCCTTCATATACTGGTTTCAGTGATCACTTTATACACGTGTAACATCCACCATTCCACTGATAAATACAATAGCAATCTCGCTACTCACTTTTCTGGAACTCGTATATGTATGATATAATTCATTTCGTGAGAGTTTGCGGCAGTATCAATGGTTAATTTGAATAAGCTTTTTATTTAGAGGAGACCTTTTTATTTATAAATGTTAGCAATATCCTTACCGAAATATTTTTTATACTTTTCATATTTTTTATGAAGCTTATAATTTAACTCACCTTATATTTTGTGAATAGATATATATGTTTTATTTATATTGTTTTCCACATCTCAACATAGATGAAGAAAAATATGGAAGTCAGAGCTTTTACCTACAATAACTACTAATTGGAGATAATTTAGATTCGTAAACAAGTACTTGAACGCACTCAAAATGTTTTCTTTTATTTATTACACGCGTTTTTTTTTCAAAGTTTTTTTATTAGTATCGTGTCTTTTGTGTTATAAAATAAGTTCATTACGTTTATGATCTGTCTCTTTCAATACTGTAAAATGGTTTTGTATTGCAGTAGACAGGGTGGCAAATATGAGATTTTATATACGTAGAGCATTTTTGCTTTTCCAAAGTTCAAAGAAATTCGCTTCATTTTTGCAATATTAAAGAATACACAAGTAAATTCACAAAGAGCTTTTCGGTTCACAAAGAAATATTTTCTTATTCCGAAGACAGAAGTAGTGTTGACCTAGTGCATCTGCGAGTAGCTATAGCAGAGCAGTCTGTGTGGAATTACCTTTGTTTCATCACCGAAGCCCAGAATAACGGAGAATACCCACTGAGCTACGAAATGAACATTTTAAAAATAGGTTTTTTGACATCTCAACAGAAATGAAGAAGAATATGGAAGTCTGAGTATTTACAAGGCTCATGACTTGCAATAAACTGGTTAAGTGATCACTTTAAACACGTGGAACGTCCACCAATCAACATTCATCCATGATTAACAACTAGGTACACATTTGGAACTCTTTGATAAAAGATCATTCTCATGACAACAACATTTATGTTGTTCACAACATCAGTTCGCATCATTCGCAACATTGTTCGCATCAGTTCACAACAACCATTTATGTTGGTTTGAGAAAGCTTTTATTTAGTAGAGACCCGTTTATTTAGACGTATATAAGATCAAAAAGAAAAATATGTAAAATAACTTCTAATTAGAGAAAACTCATATTTCTGAACAAGTATTTGGACATACTCGAAATGTTGTGAATTATTAAACTAACCCAAATTTCACAGAAAAAATAATTGAAGTATAACAATAAACCTGAATGTTCGAGGACATTCATAAGTTTATAATATTTATTTTTATGAAATCGGTTCTATGAAAAAATCATGTATGGCAAAATACTTTTTAACAATATTTTGAGTGTGTCCAAATCTTTGGTCACAAGTGTAGTTTTTGTTCACATATATTTTATATTAATTTCTCAATAAAGACAAGAAACCTGTCTTACGACCTGTCATAAGGTGGTTTAATTGATCACTTTATACACGTGTAACATTTACCATTTTACCCTTGGTTGACAACTACACTATTAACATGTCGGTATATTGTATTTCAGGTGTAGAAAAGTGAACGTTACACGTCTATAAAGTGATCACTTTAACTGGCCTTTGACAGATAAACATTCAGACAGTGTAAATATCCAGACTTCCATACCCTTGTCAATATCAATAGCAAATTTATTCATTCATAGTTATTCGAACATAGGTGAGTGTAAAAAACTGAAAATTGCATTTTAATTCTTTAATTTAATTTAATTCTTTAATTTAATTCATAAAATTGGACATTTAATTGTAAATGTGTGTAAATAAAATAATATTACATTTGATTACAAATTATATGACACTTAATTAAATTAATTAAAAACAAAAAAAAGTGAAAACTCAATATTGTGATACGTGAAAAAAATCTGTTAATCAGGATTTCAGTTAATGCTGAATATTTATGCAGAATCGTAGTATTTAAGTGTATTTGAATATCGCGATAGACAAATACATGAATAAACCGGAATTTTTAGTAAATGTTGAATTTTAATCATTTTAGTAGCAAAGTAATGTAGTATTAATGTGTAACTGAAAATCATGAAAAAAATCTAAAAATCTGATTTTCAGTAAATGCTGAATTTTTAAGTAGTAATCTTAGTATTAACGAGTATGCATGTCATTTAATATTGAAGTTGTAAAAAATGTGTATGTATTGAATATTATTGAATTCGATTATTTGATTCGTTAACCCATGAATCTAACGACAATGGCTACTCAGTGCAGTTCTCATCCTTATCCAGTGCACATTTATTGTACGTGTTCTTGCGATGAATGGTGCTACCGCGTACGGGAGTACATCTATATAGTGTATATAATAGACTATCTCTGTGGTAGTAACCGATGCACTTGTGAACGGAGTCTATTCTGTATAGAAAAGATGTATTCCCATTGAGGATGCGAGGCCCGTAATCACTTAGGTACTTCCCATCTTCTCCTTTGTGCTATATTTTCATTCACCATAAAAAATATACTGTCGCAGTAAGCCTGCTCTTAAATATAAAGTTACCAAATTGAAAAAATCTCATTACAAGCTAAACAAGTGCATAACATTTGTTTGATTGAGTGTGGAGGCGGATTAATAAAAAATAAGTATTTATGAAATCCTTCTGCTTCTTCTAACCCTTATCCGTACCCAATGGTGCATATGGCAATGCATCGTATATAAACAGTGTTATCTTGATCGTTAACACGTGTAGGAAAGGTGATAAGCTCCCGCTTCAGGTACCAGTCCAGGGTATAAATATTAGAGGAAAAAAATTACTTATGTTTATTTGACCCCCCCTCCTGAGAATCGAAAACCGTACATCCAGAATGGTAGCTGAGCGTACTGACCATTACACTACAGAGGCGGACAATATATATATATATATATATATATATATATATATATATATATATATATATATATATATATATATATATATATATATACAATATATGTGTGTATATACTACAATAATGGATTTTCTTATAGTTTTTTTAAACAAAAGTAATGAGTTAATAATAAAGATTTAACTCCTTTAAACGTTGCTAAAAAATATTCATAGTTTTAAAATTAATTATTAGCGAACCCAGACTGTTATTTAAAAAAAAGGAAGTTTATTCTCACATGAAAAATGTTTGTTTGTTTTCGCAGCATTTTAAAAGAGTCTCCTTTATTTGTTTGTTGAAGATAATTGCTTTTTGTATGAAAATATTGACATTCGTTTCAAACCATTTTTATTAACACACGTGGAGAGAGTCTAATCGGCCGAGCGTATATAACCGTAAATGGAAAAATAACAAGAGCATTTTTTTAACACTCACAAAAAATGTTTTGATTAATCCTATAAAATAATAGACGAGTTTTCGTTTTCTCCTTCATTTTTGCAAAATTAATTTTTGCATAATTTTTTTTGACATTCCATAAAAAAACGATCCCATATTTTATTTTGAATGAGATGTTATCATTATTGTAATTAAACGATTGATTTTATTCAAAAAAATTGATTCACATAATAAAAACAATAAATGATAAAACCCTTATCCGCACCCCAATGGTGCATAGGGCACTGTGTCATATAAACGCAGTGTTATCTTGATCCTCCGCTTCAGGTTCCAGTCCATGGTAATATTGAATAAATATTATAATTAAAAATTAAATTATATTTATTTTACCCCCCTTGGGAATCGAACCTGGGACCTCCAGAACGGTAGCCGAGCGTGCTGACCATTACACTACGGAGGCGGACATATAAAATTTAAATATGCAAAACATGTTACAAAATTCATATAAATAAATCTGTCAATTCAAGTTCGTCATAAATAAAAATAAGTCTCGTTTATTTACAAAAATGTACTGAACATCTTGTATTCTTTCCTATCTTCTATAAAAAAATATATATCGTCGGTGTTATGATGTAATTTCCTTAAGTGAGTTTTTAAAAAATGGTAAAGTTATAATTCTTTGACATTTAAAGCACGTTTTATTTTATTTTTATCCACCTCCGTAGTGTAATGGTCAGCACGCTCGGCTACCGTTCTGGAGGTCCCGGGTTCGATTCCCAAGGGGGGTAAAATAAATATTAGTGATTTTTTCACTGTCATATTTATTCAATATTACCCTGGACTGGTACCTGAAGCGGAGGGCTGATCACCTTTCCTTCATGTGTAAACGATCAAGATAACACTGCGTTTATATGACGCAGTGCCCTATGCACCATTGGGGTGCGGATAAAGGTTTTATTATTATTATTATTTATTATTTTTTTATTGAGTTGGAGTAATACGACTATTATTGTATATATTTTGAGTATTAAAAATGTACGTAAGTTGAGAAAATGCTTTAAAATTACATTTGTAGATAAGGTAGTTGAATTACCGAAGAGAAAACATTAAGTATGAATATGTATATGAACCGTCTATTTTGAGACCATTTAACTAAAAAAAAATAGGTTTCGATAAAAATTAATGTGAAGAAGCGTTTTTTTGTAATTATTAGATAGCGTGTACAAATTATTCTCTAACTGAGACTAATCTTGTCACGATCATACATTTCACAATTAGCGGAATAGGACAACAAACTATTTGTTTTTTTTTTTCATACTATTTAGTTTCAGATAACTAGGGTTGTTTTTTGTTCTAATAAGTCGGGAAAAGTCGTCGTCATTGACGTCACGACTACAATATCTCGAAATTTAAAAATTTTGAATTTCCTAAAAATCTGAAAACAGAAGGGCATGAATTCTTTCTCTCCCTGAAAAATCTAGAAAACTGAAAAAATCTAAAAAAATGCATGCCCAATGTTGAATTCTTTGGGTCCTGAAAATTTTTAATTATATTTTAATTTTTTAGCTAACGAACGTATAATTCCGACGGGACATTGGTCAAATGCGGCTACCTTATGGATAATAAGAGTGGAATGTAATGTAATGAATTGACTGGCTCCGTGGTAAAGTCGGACGCTTGACTGTGAATCTGGCGTTGCGGGCTCGATTCTCGCCAATTGCGAAATGAATTCAAGAAATATTCATTTCAAATTAGTCTGGATATTTGTAATGTATTTTCACATATACATACCTTCCCTTTACTAACTGTTCTACCTGCAGACCAGCCTCTAATAGAGGCTTTGCGGGTTACTCCCTTATAAAGATAAAAATTAAAAATTTCATTTAATTAAATGAAGAACTAATTGGATAACCAAAAAATTAATTCACACAAAAATTGTATCATTCATTATGGTATAATTCAATGTGACACCTTTGAAAATTACATATTGAAAATTTTACCACCTCGTTCTCATAAAATTTCTGAAACATCGATCTTTCTTATTCAAAATTTTGAATAAGAGGTTAAAAATTTTTTTAAAAATTATCAGAAGAAATATCAGATTCAGAGGCTTTGAGGGTTATTCCTTTAAAAAATATAAATTAGCGCCATATTTTAACAATAGTAGTTGCAATTAGTTTTTAGAATACATACGAGTACCTATAGTATTGTATGTGCAAGGATGAAAATATAATACCCGGAACGCTGTTAGTTAAACCACGTCGTTATTCTTTTTCATTGGAATGTACGTAAAGAATAAAAATAACCCTACGAATGTCATCGCGACGCTTGAGAGTGGTTTCCTGTTTCCGGTGGGAGCTTTCGGCGTCGTGTGACAAGATACTGTGTCGGAATACACAACAAGTTCTTTATTTTAATTGATTGCCCTTCATTATGAGAGTTAAAAGTCAAGTCATACTGAGCTTAGTGATCCCGCATCTACATAAAAGACAAAAATTATGTTAAATAAAAAATAGAAATGCTGTAGTTAATCATATTTAATTTCATAAATTGATTTGGCACTCACTTTATGGTAAAATCTATAAATTTTTAATTGAGTTTTACTTACTAAATACCACTTTTACAAATATGTGGCATTTACTAAGTAAAACTTAAATTAAAATAATCATTTTAAACCTAAATCTTTCAAAATAGATTGCATCTTTTCACGATAAATATAACTCCTATTTTATTGATTGATCTATCACAAAATAATTAAAATTTTAATTGTACGAGTAAAATATAAAAAAATTCTATTATAGATAAAATTTCCATTAAAATAACAATCAAGAAATGGCAAGCATTTAAATCGAAGAATTTTTTTAAATACATTAAATTAGTATTGAATAAGGTAAGAATAAAAAATACGTGTATAAAAAATTACTTAAAACAAGTTAAAAATTCATTTAATTTTTTGACAACTCATCAAGGATGAAGAATAATATGTACTAGTAATTGGAGATAATCCAGATTTGTGAACAAGTATTTGGACACACTCAAAGTGTTGTAGTTAAAAATTCAATAACATTTAAAATACTTTCACATTTATTTACAAAATAGTTTAATGTTTTTCGTTATAATGTTTTTCGTAATTACCAAATAAATAATATTTCTTTTGTTCGTGAATTAATTCGCGGCCAATAACGTTTTACAACTTTTCACCCACTATTCCTCAAACCGTATCGCGTATCAAATAGAGTTATCCTACCGAGAAGAGTGGAACAAATCTTTCTCATCTTTCTACACAACGAAACTGGAATCTTATTCACATTTTGTATTAGGTATGTTAAATTTTAACAATAGTTTATGACTTGCAAATCGTTATATTTCTTTTTTATTTGTATCATACGGTATTTCATTCAACTATCTCCATAAATGAAATACAAATAGTTTTGGTATTTCGACGAAACTAGAATCTTATTACATTTTAAGAATGTATTAGGCACGTTATACTTCAAAAATAAATTGTAAATCTCTGTACTTCTGGTTATTTGTATTCTATGATATTCCATTCGACTATTTTAATAAACGAAATATAAATTATTTTTTTTGTCAACAAGACTATAATTTAATTCCCATAATTTTTTTTCTGAAAGTAATATTATACTCCAGCAATAAATGAATTTACAAATGACAATTTAACTGCAAAAACCGTCATCTATTACATTAAACTATTTAAGAAAAAGCCAAATAACTATATTTTAAATGTTAAGATCAAACATAGATTTTTTGAGTCTGTATTGTATTTCAAGTCTGAAATTGTATTTAAAAAAAAAAACACATTTTTTTGTGACTATCCTTTCGCTTTGATATGGGATGAAACGAATATTACCAATATAATGTTAACAATAAGATACAATTTAGCAGACTGAAAAATATAGTGTTTGATTTTAACAATATATAAATTAAAATGGAGTTCTACAAATTAAACGCCAAATCCATAACGAAATAACTAAACTAGAATCCTTTTTAAATTTTACGAAACATTATATATTAGAAAGGTTCTTTTACAATAAATTGTGGCAATCTGTATACGTCTTGTTATTTGTCTTCTATCGTACTCAATTTTGTTACAAGTCTTAATGAAAAATGGTTTTAATTTTTATTAGTAAGGCCGAAAACAGATTGAGAGACTAAAGCTGCGTGACAGACTAAAGTCGGGGTCAATTGCTTCAAGCTACTTATTATAAGTCCATTCTGCTTTAGTGAATAATTTTGATTGGATGAACATTTTTTAAAGAATTTAATTTAGATCAAAAGACAAAGAATTTAATTATAATTAATATTTCATCTTAAAACATTAATTTGGATATTTGAAGTTATGAATAAAATATTTCTAACGATGTAATATATTTTTCTTTATCCAATATAGTTCGTTGAATTGACGTCAACTGGGGTCGCTAGTCTTGCGGTTCTGAAGGGCGGTCGTTGACCTACCCCCAATAGTATTATTCCGATATAACTATTCGTTTTTCTTCTACTAGTTCTTTGTTTATCTAATTATTTTATAGCAAAAAGCTTGAAAGAAATTTGGGGGAAAAAGTATAGAAACAGCAAAATAAATAAAAAAATAGATATGAATTCACTCAGAATAATGTTTCTAGCTTATTAAATAAATAAAAAGGTACGTTTTTGCAAATATAATGTAAGTAAATAATATAAAAACATATAATTTTTCAAAGTTTATGGATGCAGTAATGCCTTGAATTGATAAATATATCGTGTTTATACTTGTATTAAGTATGTTTTTTGATTAGATGAACATTTTTTCTTGTATTCTTTTTCTCCTTCTTTAGCCTTTTGTCTTCCACTGCTGGATATAATAGGCCTTTTTCGTATAAGTAGTCTTATACTCTTACATATGTATATTATTATACAAAAGTATTATGTTCAATGCCAACAAAATATATATATATACATATAATATAAAATTTATGAAGTTCTAATAAACTATCTCCACTATAAATGAAATTTAAATTATATATTTTTTCCCAAAAATTGTATTTAAAAATAGTAGAACGATTTTTCCATTATATAATGTTAAAAAAAAGTTAGGTACTAAATTTCACTTTATTTTTATTTTTATTTAATTAGTCATGTTTCCCATGTTTCAAAATTCATTTTTGATGAATTATATTTTCCAGAAGAATTTGTTTCGTTTTAAATTTTTTTTTTCTTAGATCATATTTTTCGTTCAATAAG